>NC_137454.1:221896734-222111734 GCF_964235325.1 Thermobia domestica
TCTGAAACGATGAAACAGATGTCAAAACAGGTAAACACGTGTTTCATCATTTTCAAAAGTACAATGATTTAAAGTGAAAATATTTGTCACACGGTCCCCGCAGGGTCCTAGACGGGGTCCTACTCAATTTTTGCATGCATATCGTTTGAAAGCTGTTGTTAAATGAAAGCAGATGGAACAAGTCTGGACGTTCCATGATAACACTGTGTAAATATCTTGCGTTTTAATTCTCCTTTCTGTGGTCGGGTTTTATTTTGTTTTCACTTTAATTCGTGTACTTAAAGGAAAGAAATGCCCCTACTGTGAGATTCCGCTCTTTGGACACAGTAATGTGTGAAAAAAGAAAGGAAGAAAGGCAAGAAAAGAAACGACAAGAACAGAAAAACTAAAGGAGGCCGAGATAAATATATCGAAGTGGAAGATGGTTTATACACCAATCGAAAGTACTATTATGCTCATTAATAAAGTGCAATATTATTGTTCCGAATGCATGTATAGTGCGGGTTATATGCATTTTTATTTATAAGGTTTCCTATTTTCAGCAAATATCTAATCAGATTTCATCAGAATTGGTTTGAATGTAGTCTGAAACTGATTTCCTAGAGATTTCCGTTTGACAAAAGTGCACAGTGTTATCGTAAGTGATATTTGCACAGTGTTATCGTAGAGCATCCAGACTTGTTCCATCTGCTTTCATTTAACAACAGCTTTCAAACGATATGCTACTTGTTCCCAGTTGCAATTTGAAACTCTTGAGTAGGAATCCGTCTCGGACCCTGTGGGTGGCCCTGGGACAATAAATTTTGCTTTGATACATTGTACTTTTCAAATGATCAAACACGTGTTTTTTTGTTTTGGCATCTGTTCGACCGTTTGAGATTTCTAGGGGTGGCAGCGGACTTTCTGGACACCCTGTATATAACTCGCACTGTATGTGCATTCGAAAAAAAATTGCAGTTTCTTAATCGGCTTCCTTAGTGCTTTCGATTGGTGTATAAACCATCTTCCACTTCGATATATAATCTCCCTCTCTTCCCTTGTGATTTATTCTGCTTCCTCCCCCTTTCTTCATTCCATCATTTCATTTGTTATACTCATCGCTGTCCCCTTTAACCTCGGAGCATAAACGTGAAACGATAAAGTAGAAAAAAATGTCTGAAGGAAACACTTAAAGGCTAAATACGAGACTATCATATTACATACAACGATAAAAATTAATCACCCAATGAAGCTCAGGTCGTATTATTATAACTAGAAACGCGAAATGTAGACAGGAGATTTCTTTCTTTTCTTTTTCTTTTTCTTTTTTTTTACGAAATCAAAGGATAAGAAAGGATTGTTTTTTTTTCGAAATACGTATCAATATTGTGGCCAGCGGATAAAGAGTGCAAGAATAAAGTAATTAACGAATCTTTGAAGTTACCAAGATGAAACATCGCATATTAGCTTCTCATTAAAATACCTGAAAACGTGTTTCAGAACTTTCGAAAATTTCACTTAGCAAACAAGAAAACGGACAAGGAATTTTATCCGAAAAACGGCTATGTAAGGAGTCACTTAAGTTGACGGTGTGAAACGCGGTTTATAAAATCTTAAACTCTTAATTAATATTACTGAATATGTTTTTCAGTTATCACAAATTCCGCTACACAGGGAAAATTCAGAAAAAGAATGTTTAAACTATTAATGTCATTAAAAACTGACTGCACATAAATTTAAGTATTTTCGAAAATTTCGCTCCTGAAAGAGAAGGGAGATTAATTTCTATAACATTTAAATTTATAGTTTTAATGTAATTGAATGTTTATTCTTCTCATGTAAAGAATGAACACCTCTGCTAGGGTTAGGAATAAGAAAAAAGGCAGAATTTGTATTGTATTTTATATTTTAAGATCAGTTGCATTTTTATTTAGCGTACTTTATCAGCAACGAGGCTATACGAGCCATGAATCCACTGCTTAACATGAGATTTGAACAACATGAGTTCCCAATGGGAATGTGTTAAGGTTGTTAAGTATATCGTCACCATCACTAATGGTTTTCGCGTTTCAATTGACTTCTCTAAAAGAAATCAATAAAAGATACATAAAAATGTAAGCGTCAATTTCAGATATGAGAAAGCTAATTATAAATGTTGAATTAGTTATGTTGAGAATGCAGTATTTACATGTAATAAAGATATTCTTAAGAAATCAGCGAAGAACGACTTTTCTTCAATAATAAAATAATGTAGTGCAATAAAATAATGTAATATAAATCACATTGTGATTCGTGTGGTAGCTGAAGTAAACCTCGAAGACTCCGCCTCTTCTTGACTTACGAAACTTACGTGACTTCTACTTGAATGGCAAGTCTAGAGCTGAGGTGTGTGTTGAGTGAACGCGGGTAGTCCTTTTATATAAAACTGCGGAATGCAATCCGCATGCATTTCATATTTCATTGTCTGGGAGTTCCACTTGTATGTCTGATAGAATAAACTAAGCTTTGGGCCTATTTCAATAAAGCGAACTAGATCCTGGAAACAACCCTGACTTAATTCATTCAATTCAGACAGTTAATATTTTGTGTTCAAACCAGCTTTGAATTATTTACATAGATTTTACAAACGTTTAAATATTTACAATAATTTCGGGGTATTCAAATTTGGTATACTACAATAAATGAGGATTTTTATTGTTCGTTTCTACTCGATGTGTAAAAAAAGGCTAATATGTACCTATAATATACGTCTATAAATTTAACATATATTTTAAGTTTTTCTTGACCAATTAAACATATGCAAGGGGCACATTGTTGTTGAACTGAACTAAGAAACTCCTGGCATGTGAAGTTGCGGAACGCAGATTCTGTCGCCGAGTCGAGCCTGTCCATGGCGAAGCTCGACCACGAAATACAGCAATCGTTATTTCATGAACAATGGGTTACTTGCCCATCAAATTTCGTTCAGATTCACTTATTAGTAACCGAGAAACAAAGCATCATATACATATGCTTCGTGATCGGAAGAGTATAATTTCGTAGATATAGTTAGCCGAAAACGTGAAAAAATGAACTTGAATGGTCCATAGTTCCACTCCTATAGGATATCGTAGTCAGGTCAAGACATCACTGAGGAACCAGTATGTGAATAATCCAAATATCCATATTTCAGAACCTTCGGTACTTAGACAATCATTTTCAGACAGGCTGTTCGGGAGTACTTGATCACTCTCCACCTACCTCTCTAAAAATTGATGTACATGTACTGGAACGTTCTTAAACATGAATATTTGGATAGTTCACATGTCTTGACCCGATTACGATAGGTCCCCAAGTAGTGGAGCTATGAACTTTTAAAGTTCACTTGTTTTATGTTTTCGGCACTCTATAAGTCTGAAACCATTTTGAGCACAGGTTCATAGGAACTTTTTCTTTTCTTATTTCGATATAAGGAATCTGTTCCCAAAATATTGAGTTGAGTTGAGTTGATTTTAACGTCCCGTTCAGCAGCGAGGCTATATGAGACGTGGACCTACTGATTAACGTGGAATCCGAACCACATGAGCTCCCGCCGGGAATCGATTCCAAAATATTGTATATATATATATATATATATATATATATATATATATATATATAGCTGAGATGAAACTACAAGATTCTGTATGCTTACTTAGTTGCAGTTAAAAATATATATAAAAGGGAATCTAGTACTTCAAATTGTTGAAACCTCGAGTCAATTCACAAACAGAGAAAAAGTGTTCCTATAAATAAATAGGCTGAGTAATCCAGAATGGTACAAATACCGGTACTTAACTGAATTAATGCTTCTGTAACGTTGACAAGCTAAACTAACTGTTTTCGTTCAAATGTGTGGGCAACTGATACGTATTGGAGTGACAAGCATGTGATAATTAAATAAAATAGTTAACTCAATTCTCAACAAATCACTAGCCCTCTATATAAAATAACTACTTTCTGTAGTGCTTCTAATTTTCCTGTACAATAGCAAAATATTTTTTTTTTCCTTCATATTCTCTTATATGTACGTAGAAACCATTATACCGACAAAACAATTAATCATCCCACATGTATTTATGACGAACTGAAAAACGAATGTTGCACTGTATGTAAGTGCGTCATAATTGTCATTTGCACATTTGTCAACTATAATGCATATCCATTAGAGTTACTAATACATTCATGTAATGGAATTGGCGGATCAATTTCATCTGAGGGTATTGTCATTAATTATTTATTATGCGATAAGTAATTAATAAATCGTTTCTTTCTTCTTTTCTGTTTCGCGATTGTTTGAATATCATCCGTCGAGTGAGTTTTAATTAAGCTTTTCTTGTGCATTTTTCATCCATGACAATATTTTACTGTTGATTTTTTTTTTGAAAACTTGAATTGATTCATTAACAAAGGTATAGACAAACGTATGTAATGAAGGATTCAACCAGAAGAATACTTTCATAGGTACCTTATTGATAATCACCAAATACCACAGACGAAAAATAGGAAACAGCTCGGTTATAATTTAAAACCGATGACAGGATTTGAAATCTGACATTTCTGCGAGTAATTTCGGCCAAGTGAATATTGTGTGTAGAAGCATGTTGTATAGTAAGAATTACAATTCATCACATATAAAGTATATAAATGTACAGTATATATATGTTTTTATGTCTGTGTTTTTGTGTGAGTGTGTGTGTGTGTGTATGCCTATCATAGTCTAACATTTTCGCGTAGAAAGAGATGAACTAGAACTACTAAAGTTTAAAGACAGATGGATCTTCAACAGATTTATCTCATGCGAAGCTGCTACTTTTCGATTTTCGGCTAGAGGGGGCATTGGAGGGTGAAATTTGCAGTGATTCATATTACGTTTGAGGTATGTAGTCCAAAAGTTCTGTCTGTGCTGAACCTTTAGATTACTGAATATTTTCGCCATAACCTTATTCTTCCTGTGTGAGAAAATGATATATCAGCTGATCTAAAAAAATGATAGATTCAATTCCGAAGGCACTGCTTGTCGTTACCGAAGACATTGCTTTGTTTACTTCAAAGATTTTGCAATGTTCTTTCCGTGTGAAGAACGAGTGTTTCTACTACTAAAAAATTACATTTCATTGAAACAAAACTAAAATGTTAGATAACAGGAATACGATATGACGATGCTTGTTGGATGTATTAACGGACTTGCATTGTGCAGTGTGCTAAAATGCATTTGTGATGATATCATAAGGTATTATTGACATTACCACATTCTTTGCGGATTATTGCTAGAGTTACTTGTTATTTAAATCATACAATGATAAAAGACATTCACTTAAACTTAAAAATTAACACTTTCTTAGTTCTTCAGAGAGCTTAATATTCATATTTGCTTGAACGTACATCACCTATATTACAAGTAGTTGAGCGTGTCACTAGTAGGAGGAGGATCGAAATATATATTTTACGTCTATTTTGTGTTTGAATAACCTTTTTTTTCGTTAAACGCTAATAATACTATAGAATTCATAAATAGTTACTAAGAACTATTAGTTATGTCAGCAGGAAACAATAACCACAATTTTATTTCAAAAGCACTCGAAACTTACTACATAATTATAACTTAATGTCTGGCTCAAACCTTTTGATGTTTAAGGAATGCCCTCTTTTTTGCAATAACCAATGAAAAGTACGTGAGTTTTTCTAATTACCACTGTTCTACACACATTTTGTTACATAAATGAAAATATCCACTTTTAACTAATTTCGAGGTACTGAATCCGAAAATGACATTTAAAAAAGTTCAATTGGCCCTCGTTTTGGCGTAACAGAGCGGCCTGATATCCAAGCCTTCCACACGGCTTTATTTATGCCGGAACACTATTGAAGGTCTGGCAACGTCGCATTACAATACATTACATCAGCTTTGGTGGTGAAATATACCCGCAACATAGGTCCATAACCAGAACGGTCAAAGGGGTCTAGGCCCCTTAAATTATGTATGATCCTACTTAAAATTATGTATGCTGTTGTTTGGGGAAAATCTTAGTAATTTGGTTGGGTCCGTTTCTTTAATACTCCCTCCTCCTTATACCTTACGGTTGGCATAAATATAGTATAGTTACTGACTCGATACTTGGTTTGTTGTACAGGAGAATATAACTTTTCTCTTACTGAAAATAGAGCCCTTAAAAGTTAAAAGCACAAACATTACAAATATTGAATTACTAAACCTACCTTTTTAACGCCTGGATCTTTTTAGCATGCCATTTGTAACTAACTTCTTTTCCTTCATTCCTAATACTCCAACAAAAATCAGCTAACATCGCTGCGCTCCACTTCCCTTTGTATCTTCTTTCCATTGTTGCAATTCGCTGTTGAAAGCGTTCTCCATGCTCGTCTCTGACATCATCACAATTGTCAGTAGAGAAATTCAAACGAGAATGGAGAATATGCAATTTTAGCTATATTCTACAACACCCAATCTTCTCATAAGATGACAGAAGGTTCTCCACAAATTCTTTGTGTAGTTTTCTGCTCTTCTGTTTTCCAGAAAACTGACACACTTGTCGAAATGCATTCCATGCTGCTTGCTCCTTAATACTAAGTGTCTGTTCAAATTTAGAATTACCAGCAGAAGACGCCTTTGAGGCCCAATGAATATCCCCTCCCTTATTTTTTACAAACTGAGGCGTGGGAATTTGTGACACAAGTACTCAAATGTTGGCCCATCTTAGTGCAATGTCTTCACAAAGTTCTTTTATCAGTCCTAATTTAATGTGAAGTGGCGGAAGCAATATCTTTGCAGGATTTACAAGAAGTTGTGAAGAAACATTTTTCATATCAGGTGTGTATGATGAACGTAGAGGCCAGTCTTTTTTCTAATAATGTAAATCTCCAACACGACTGTCCCACTCACATAAAAAGCAGCAAAACTTTGTGTAACTCTTTTGTAATCCCATCAGAATAGCTACCCAAATCTATTACATTTCAGGTACCTAAGAACTTCTTTCATGTTTTCATAAGTTTCTTTAACATCAACTGCATACACAACAGGAATTGAAGGAAGAGCGTTACCATTGTGCACTAAAACTGCTATAAGAGAACATTTGGAGGAATCAATGAAAAGTCTCAATTCCGTGCAATTATATGGTATATTCATTGCTGCAAAGAGTCCTTCAATGTCATTACACACAGTCAGATGCCCTTGTGTTTTGAAAAATGAAACAAATTCTTTATATCTGTAGCGAAAAGTTGTGATCTTCACATTATCCACGAGGTGATTTCATAGTTGCAGCCGTGAGACCAACAATTCGGCTTTGTTTTTTTCGGGGGAAGTTCTAAGTCCCTGATAAGTTCATTTAATTCGGCCTGTGTCACCTTATACGGCCCCCGGGCAGGAGAAGCTGTGGAAAAGTCTGGATTTTGAGATGTTGAGGGCTGTCCTCTATCCCGCGTATCATCCTAATTATCTATATCTATTGGTTGAAATTTTCTAGTAGATCGGGATCGTGTGGAATAGGATGTCTGGCTGAACGAGGATCCGGAAAAACATGTCTCTTTTTTCTTTTTCATAGCCTTTCCGAATAGGTGGGACCAAACAGAAATAGCAGTCAGTGGTGTGATAAGCAGGTTCTCGCCACACCATATGCACTCCAAACTTCATACTAAGACATTTCCCATGTGCCCATGCATTAAGAGTAGGAGAGTGTGTAGTACAACAAACGTGAAGGTCCCAGGTTCGGTCCTGGTCTCCCAGTTTTCATACAGAGTACAAGGTTTTCCTTGTTTCAGGCTTTAAGGCACGTTTTCTCGACTTAAACGTAATTTCCTCACATATGTACCGAAAATTGTCTGGTCTGTTCCACGTGTATGAGACATGATTTCCGCCTTTACAAATCAAATCACTTCCCTAAATAACACAAAATACTTAACACACACACAGCTAACTTGGTACACACGCACGCTATTCTAGAAACTGATACACACAAAAAGAAAACAAATGAGCGCAGACTGAAGAGAAATACTTCCTTGAATACTTGGAATGTCTCAAAGGAGTATTATTGATAAGCATGCTTTCATGGCCAAATATCAACAATGTTGCCAAGTTGTTGCACAGCAAGTATATGTGAAATATTCCCTAAGGCACTGAATGCATACTAAATTGTTCAATACGGGACGTAGCAAGACATTTCTTTTCGGGAAGAAGTACAGTCTTATTTATGATAATTACAAGTGTTCGAAGACCCTAAATTTGAATATTTGGGAAGCTCGACCCAAGCAGATTACTAAGATTTTTCGCCGAATTTTAGGTAGGACCATTCATAAGTTAGGGGCACTAGGACCCCCCTTGACCATTTTGTTATGGAAATGTGTTGCGGGTATATTTCGCCACCAATGCTGACGTAATATATCGGAATGTGACGTTGCCACAAATTTTCAACATCGTTGCCACATAAGTAAAAACGTGTGGGGGCTCTTGGATGTACCCCCTCGCCGAAACGAGAGCAATGCGTAATTTTTTTAACGCCATTTCAGTAATGAGCACCTCCAAATTAGATAGAGACGGGTGTTTTCATTTATGTAACACAGAAACACCAAATTGCGTAAGACAATGACTCGATATTTGGGAGATATTTTATTTGCACTCAAAACTCTCTTTGTTAATAGAATATTAGTGTACGTTTAGGAAGAAAGAAAGTCGTTTCTAAATAATTAGGGAAGAAAAACATGATTCCACGTACAGTGGTTCATTCTTTTATTGTAAGATTGTTCTTTATATACATGTCAATCTAAACAAGTGTTCATTCTTTCATCTTCTCGGTTTGAAGCGCTTACTTCATTCTCCCATCTGTGTCGCACGAAAGAAACGTTTTACGTTATACTTGTACGCGGAAGAAAATGAAATCCGACAACTTTGCTCTTACGCACCATTGGAGGTTTGAGCCGGAAAGTAATAAGTTTTTTCAATTTCTTCATTTCTTCAACTTTGTACAACGTTTACGACCCAAACAAAACATACAGAGTGATCTGAAAGTGCAGAAATATGCATATAAAAGTTGAATTACGGTATATACAATTTAGTTAAATTAAGAATGCAGGTTTACACTCATCATTGGCGACGGAATGACACTGAGAAGATGGCTTTATTTATCATGCATGTATCACTCCTTCTTCATCTTCTTACACACTGCGGCGCAAATCTATTTTCAACATTGGGGAGACAAGTAGGACTTTTTTGTTAAGTGATGCTCAAAATAATTGTGAAGTTGAAAAACAATCCTGTGGAGGATCAGAGAGAAGAGTTGTCTTCAACATTGGGAGGCGGGAAGATTTGAGGCTTATTTTGGGGGGGGCATCAATTTCATCTTACTTTCCATTGTAGCAATCAGACACAAATCATCAGGTTTTCTTACAAAAAAAAAAAAAAAACTTTTCAAATCGGATTATTCGGGGGACAGCCCCCTCCAGATCCAAGATTGGAGGGGACGTGTCCCCCCTCATCCCCCCGGGATTTACGCTGGTGCTTACACAAGTTGAGCCGCGAATACCGCTACCAGACTGACGGGTTGTTGGTGGGAGCCTTGATGGAGGATGGACAGTGGAAGTCTTCACATGACGGAGTTGAATGTGCACCATTCCACTCTAGCTTTCATGTGAACTCAGTGTTTTGTTTATTTTAACATAAAATGTTTAAAAATATATAAAAATATATTATGTCAAAAAATCCTCACCATTTTATGTTAAATGTTTTCAGTTTGTAAATGGTTTGTTTTGTTAATTCATGCTTTTATTGCTTTTTAATCACCATTATTACCATTTTAGGGTCATGCGTTTTGTACGAGTAGACGGTTTGATGGTTTAGTGCTCTTCCCACTCTTCTTGACCACGTTAGCTTCACATTGATCCTTCGGTGAAGGCAGCTTTAATTGCTATGGGAGAACCGTAAGGTTCCCTGTAAGTGCCCCAGTGTTGCTTTCTATTTATAAATGTTTATTACCGACCACATTTTATGTATAAATAGTCATTAAGTACGGATCCGGACTTGCAGTCCCATAACAAGTCCAAACCAAGCTAGAATGAGATAAGCACTTTATAAATAGAGAATAAGGAAAAGACGAGTATTGTGATTTCTGTGGTCCGATATGTTGTAATAAAATACAAAGATGTTGTTAGTTCCAATACAGTAGAAGCTAGGAGGCGCGGTGGCTCAGTGGTAGAGTGTTCACCTTTTGTGCTTGGGATCCCTGATTCGATCCCACCTCGGGTGGACTTTGTGGTGGACAAACACCGTGCTCATGGGTTTTCTCGGGGTTCTTCCGTTTTCTCCCACTTTCTTCATTCCACCAATTCACTCATCTCTCATCATCACCGTCTCCTTTACCCTAACCGGCATAACCGTGAGAGAAGCTATTCCATCCGAGTGGTAATAAAGTATCCCCTTTCGTAATTAATAAAGTTATCACCTACAATACCGGACAGGTTAAAGATACTGAAAAACTATGGATGGACCATTTCCGTATCAGTAGAACTCATCGTCCACTGAATGTTCTTCGGAGAGTAATTTCAAGTTGTAATTTGCTGGCTGCCATTGAAAGAGACCAAACTTGAACTGCCAGACCAATATATATTTTACGAGTAGCTCGAATTAAAAGTAAGAATTTAGTTAAACTGCTTCCATCTCAGACACTGATTCTTACTTTAAGTTTACCTATGCTCCAAAAATTGAGAAAGGCTGGATAATATGGACTGAAAGTAAGATCTTACCTTCCGACTCTTAATTGTTTTTAATGTGACCATTCGGGCACACCAGCATATAGTGTAATGTGGCAGATGCTATTTGTGCGAATTGTGGCCAAAAAAGTAATGTTGTAGATCCCTGTACAGTAACGAAGCCTTCTTGTCTCACCTGTTAGCATGAGTATTCTACTTAGCTTAGTGACTATTCAGGCTTTCAAAGAGGAAAGCGTATCCGAGAGCTTATGATCGTAGAGAAGAATTTCGCTGCCGACGCAAAACGTCGCCTAAAAATGAGTATTCCGTTTACCTATTACTGCTACTATTTAAAATCTGTGGTTACTCATACATGTGACGTTTCCACGCAAACTGAGCTCTCTTAAGCTAAGAGCACTGAACCGAAAACCCCAGTCATCACAGTATCTTCCACAAAACCTTGTATCCGTAACGGTGGCCTGAAGGTAACCCTATCCCAACGTCCTCGCCCCACATTATTGGCATCAAGTTAAGCCAGATATTCGATGTCGTCTCTCACAGGATAATCCAAATCCCAACAGTTCACAAATCACCTTCCATTTCACTAAAATCGGATATAATGGAGGGAAAACTGATTGACACTGAATAGGTGTCAATTGGCTTACGAGGAAAGATTTGTCTTAAAGGTTAATTATTACAACTATCGTGCTTCTACAGTGGAAACTCGATGACTTTAGTAGCCATCATGAGGAATTTAAACAACCGGTATCTGACCACTCACCAATTGCTTGAGAGAAACACAATCAACCTACACATTCATCTGTTTTATTTCGTTTCATGATTTACAGGCGTGAAAAGCGTAAAGATGGTTGCAGGCTGCTGGTGGCGTAGCCGTTTCTGTACTCTGTGACTTTCAGTCTTGGTCTACTAAGTTAAACTTCCAATTGCAAGCAGTTACGGGGTTTTCCATCTTCCCTTGCCCGATTACCATCTGTGGATTGTATATTCCTGCTACCCAGCTTGTTTCACAAATGTTTCAGATTTTAATAGTCTAAAAGCTTGACATATGCTTCCTTCCATATATACAACACAATGCGCCTAAAGCATAAGGTAGAAATCCATTAAGAGTAATGTGTAATCAATATCAAGTTTGAAGTCTCGGAGTTCATAACAGAACACCCCTCCTCACTATCTATTGAGTACCGCCCGCGTCTTTTGTGCGCAGGGTCCTGGGTTCGATTCTAGTGAGGAAATCTTGAAATTAGAGCACATTACTGAGATTCTGATTTCACTTTAAATTGTAGATCTACGTTTCATGTAGTCTCGATGCTGAAAAGGGATGCTAAACTTAAAATTAACCAACCGAATAAGAAAAGGATTTTTTTTTATCCAGTAACTGTCATAAAAAAAACTATTTGATTTTAATACAATGTAACAGATATATTATTTCGGGGCTCAGAATTGAAACCAGTCAAGGATAAGGGTTACAAAATGGGTAAATGTACATCAGCTTGCAAGTTTTCGCATTAAATTATATAATACTATGAATTCAGTGCATAATAATTAAGACGACTATTGGTCATTTTTGACATGCTTCATGTTTCAGATCTCTGTCTCAAGCTAATTTCAGAGCTTAAAAGATTCCTGTCCAGAAATTGTAAATAACCCTTATAATGCATAAGAGCGTTAACTTTTCCATGTAGACCTTCTTAAGTGTGTTGTACACACGTTGCATCTGTTTCTCTCAACTTTGGTAACAGCGTTGCCAGACTCACAGCTCGGAATTATTCCAAAACTTGGTCGGAATTATGCTAGATTCGGTCAAATTACGCTAATAATCGTAATTAGTAGTTTAGAAGTTTTTAAAGAAAAGGAAACCGAAGTTGAGATACGATAACAACTTAAAATGCGCAGAGCGCAAGAATGCAAGGATAGAACTCAATACTTCATGCATCAAATCTTTAATTCAACTAAACCAGTGCCGTCGTTGCCAGACTCACAGCTTGGAATTATTCTGAATCTTGGTCGTATAAATGAATGCAAAGTGTTTACTTACATATTTTGAAAAAAATGTCCTCGCAGTCAAAGGATTAGAAAACTGGGTGAGCTACAAAAAAAAAAGAAAGAAAGAAAGAAAAAAAGAAAAGAAAAAGAAAAGAAAAAGATAAAGAAATGAAAAAAGCAAAAATGCATCTCTGGGGTGGACTGGGTCAAACACGTGACGAAAGGCCTTTGATTCACCTGCATTTGTGTGCTATATGTTTCATCAAGAACGTCAAGAAGCTACCGCCTCCAATAAAACTCATTTTCAGAAACACTAAATTGTTTTTATTCCCACGTCCCTTCTCTAAGTACCCGGCTATTTGAGGCGATCGCAAAGCGTATTTATTGCCCATGCGTACGCTTGGAATACGCTGACCATGTATTTAAATGTAGATGACTAATCACAAACGCGAAAGCAATAAAAACGCGGAAAAAACGTCAGCTCGAGCGTATTTGGTGTATTTCGGAACAATAGACCGCATGCTGTTTAAAAGATTCGAAAAGGAAGGAAAAAAGGAAATACGTGTTGCCAGGCAAAGGGATTGTAGCAAGGAACAGCTGCTTGAAGATGGTTTGTGGCTGTGCAGAGTATTGGATCTCTGCTATTACACACCTGGACCTGGCAAAAAGACCCGGAAACCCTGACTGACTCACAGTATGATTTACAACTCTGGTGTAAGTAAAATTACTGAATAGCCACCTTGGCCGCTTTCGCTTTCTCAAACAGCCTAAGACTAAAGACATCGGTAAAGGGATGACCTCCCACTCTTTTGAACTTCCTTCGAACAATAAGACTGCCTGTATGGTTTACCGACTGTATGAATCAATGGGAGACGATACATTTCTGCCTTTCTTTTTCTTCCCACGACCAACTTCTTTCTCATCTTCAGGTTTTGCGGATGTTTGATAAACTTGCTGAAATTATGCTAGATTTGGGCAGGATGCTGATAGCAAGATGCTAGATGCTAAAGACATGCAAATTATGCTAGATCTAGCATCTTTATGCTAGATCTGGCACCGCTGTTTGGTAATTGGATTTGATTCTCTTGTGCTCTGTACGCCCATATGAGAGTGACTTCACGGTAACACTTTTAATCCTTTATTTACTAAAAAAACACCTCACAAGTTCATGTCTAACTTCATTTTTTCAAAATGTCGTTAATAAAGAGTTCAATATTATTCGATTTTGATGAATTATAGAGTATATCTTGTTCGGCTTCTCAATCATCATCATTAAAAATCGGGTTTTAAGGTGCAAAAATATGGTAAGGAAAAGAGAATAAAAGGTCTTAAAAGGTGCAAAAAAAAAAAAAAAAAAGTGATAATAGGATATCTTTATTAAGTGCTATTGTATACAGTTACATGAATATTCTTTATTCATTACGCCAGCAAATATTTTTAAAATCTTGGCTCTAAACATTTGACGTAAATTGCAAAATTGTTTTATTTAATCTCAGACTTGTACAACATTCAACATTCTTGTAATAAAATTGTGGTTAAAACCAATTCACTATTTTAAAACAGAAAACTTTAATTTAGCAATATTGTGGCTTGAGAAACCGTTACATACTACTAGGTTTTCAGAAACTGGTTACACTTGATTATGCACAACATTTCTATGTTTTCAAATATTAGTTTTTGACTCTTGAAGCTCAGCAGATCCTTATATATTCTCCGTTCATATCGAGCGGAGAAACTTTGCTCGATATGAACGGAAACCAGTGTGCATATCTTGCAAGCGCACGGAAAGGAAATTCAGTTGACGTTGCAAAGGTTTCTACGTCCGGGTTGTTTCGCAAACTTAGTTCAAATTTATCCGTAGCAAATTATCAAATTTGTCAAGGTTGCGTCTAAATTTATGGAATGTTATGTGTAAACTAGATTCAAAATAAAACATATTGTCCTGTCCATTTTTTTAAAAAAAAGGAAGATAGGAAAAGGGGGATGAAGGATAGAAGAAGTAAAAAAAGGGGGAGAATTTGATTAATCCTGCAAAAAAAAAAAAAAAAAAAGTTGCAACATTTACGATAAAGTGCAACAAAGTGCGTTCATTTCAGTTCGTTTTATGCCCAGAAATACATATTTTGAAGTTTGGTTATTATAACAACTACATTTTTAGAAAAGGTGCTGCACCTTAAAATTCATCATGTTTCGGGTTTGATCTGTCAGAAGAAATGAATTCGTTTCACCATAAAAGTAAACTCTGCTAAAGACAATAAAGTGTTCACGCGAAATGTACATTTAGAAGTGAATTTACTTCCAATTATAATAAGGTTTAAAATATGTTCGACTTTTTGTTTATTTAATCCGTAATGCTTACATGTTTTAAAGTTTGCACATCAGTAAAATCCGAGTTGAGTTGATTTTGAGTTTAACGTCCCGTTCAGCAGCGAGGCTATATAAGACGTGGACTTACTGATTAATGTGGAATCCGAACCACATGAGCTCCCGCCGGGAATTGAACCTGGTTCTCCCACGTCAAAGGCGACAGTAAAATCCGAAACGTTCATTTATGAATAAACTGGATGTGGATATCCCCTGTTTTTTTTCCACTGTTAGCTGTGAATATGTCAATGGATTGGCTCCATTAACAAGCTCTTTCAAGACAATTGTTCTAGCTCTCTATTGAAAAAAAAAAAAAAAAAAAAAAAAGAATTCAAAATTCGGTTTCATTCTGGAGTTATCATGAGGACACATGGACACAGCAACGTACTAATATTACAATTTTATTAGGTCTATTAGGGTGATCCTAATGAAAACAAATACGTTTAACGATAACTCGGATGTAAGTTGTAACAATGTAACGCACCGCCGCAGAGATTCAAACTCTGAAATTTTGAGGTTCAAATTCCGAAACGAAAACAATCTCAAAGGGCAAACCACTACAATAGCACAACAGAGCTTCCAGGCTTGAAGTAATACTAAGAAAATGAATTACCTTAGATTCTATTAATAGAATTAGAACAGTATCAAAAACACCTGCAAAAAATATGTCAAAGACTAAACATACTATTAATTAAGAATAGAAAACCCAATATTAAATGCAAAACAACAATTTATTTTAGTTAAATTCCACAACATATTAGGTTCAGAAGAATATTACTTTAATTCTGAAGTAAAGCTTCTTCAAACGAATAATAAGATAAGCAAACGTATTAACAAACGAATTTTACAACATTCTCTCTCTCTTTCCCCCTCTGTATCTCTCTATCTAGCTATGATATCTATCTATCTATCTATCTATCTATCTATCTATCTATCTATCTATCTATCTATCTATCTATATATATATATATATATATATATATATATATATATATATATATATATATATATATATATATACAGAGGGTTGATTAATTCGTGTGTCAATTTCATTTGTTCACTGTGCAAAAGTGGTATGATGTAAAGCCGTACAATTTGGTGTAACTTTAGATGAAGGACATAAGTTTTGTTTCGCCATAGAAACATGTCACTCGTATTAAAGATTGAAGAGATATAGGGTCATAGATCAAATTTCGATTTTTTTCCTTATGGGACTGCAATGGTAAATTCTGGAAGAGCCTGAAAAGACGTAAATCGAACTGATAACAAAGAAAAAGCTGTATGGTATGATTCTATGTCGCAAGCCGACCAAATATGCGTCAATCAAGTGTCATGGTCAGAGGTCATTGTCAGATCAAGGTCACAGGTCACCTTGAAAACCCATTTGACATGATGAGATACGGACATTGCGTTGTTTTCAGTGTATTCAAATGGGTTCCCAAGATGACCTGTGACCTTGATCTGACAGAGACCTCTGACCATGACACTTGATTGACGCATATTTGGTCGGCTTGCGACATAGAATCATACCATACAGCTTTTTCTTTGTTATCAGTTCGATTTACGTCTTTTCAGGCTCTTCCAGAATTTACGAATGCAGTCCCATAAGGAAAAAAAATCGAAATTTGATCTATGACCCTATATCTCTTCAATCTTTAATACGAGTGGCATGCTTCTATGGCGAAACAAAACTTATGTCCTTCATCTAAAGTTACACCAAATTGTATGGCTTTACACCATACCACTTTTGCACAGTGAACAAATGAAATTGACACACGAATTAATCAACCCTCTGTGTATATATATATATATATATATATATATATATATATATATATATATATATATACAGGGTGGGCCATTTTAATTAAT
The DNA here is from genome assembly GCF_964235325.1 of Thermobia domestica. Lineage (NCBI taxonomy): Eukaryota > Metazoa > Arthropoda > Insecta > Zygentoma > Lepismatidae > Thermobia > Thermobia domestica. Next base: position 221,913,667 of record NC_137454.1, read on the forward strand.
CCACGGAAATATCTGAAAAATGATAAAACATAGAAGAAATTTTTGAAGTACACGTTATATATTGCTAAGGGGGAAAAACAATTCCGCCAAAAGTACCCCTCCCCGCCCCCCGTAAATGGGGAAATGGGAGGTAACTTTGAAATGTCAAATGTGAACATGGGTCGAGTAATACCTCGTTCGAAAGGTCTTGGAAAACTAAGTAACGCTGTACCAAAAGATGTTTCATATTGTGCACCAGTAACAAAATGGCCGCCATGATATGGTTCGAAAACTCCAGTACCCGTAGTATGAAAACCATGGAAGGTAAATGAATGGAACAAAATTGAAATACGTAAATATCATAGGGCATATCGAATGATGTAATCCCTGTGATCCCAGTGGCCTCCCTGAAGGGGTCTTGTGGGCTAACTTCAAAATTTCAATGTCCGACCGGACAACGGTTCGGGCGTACGCTTGACCTACCCAATGCTGTTTGGAAGGCAGACATCATGCATAGAGAATTGGTGCACTAAGTTAACGCTGATGGCCACAGTTACATTTTGATTAACTATTAGCATTCACGTCATATTGTGAGCTTGAGGGACGAAACGGTGTGTACGTATATCCCCGAAATGCTTTCTGAATAACCAGCACGCATTGCATAAAAGTTTCTCTTTTTTTAGTCACTACAGCGTCATTATTACAAACAAATGTTTCAACCACACCATACTTATTTGTAAGGTTAGCCTTAATTTACGATTTAAAGTAGAATTCTCGTTTGAACTTTCACTTTACTTTCCACCCCACTCACATACAGAGCGCAGGGAGAGATTATTTTGGATTTCTCTCTATACATTATGGCAATTTTACTCTAATATTTTTATCTCTGTTGTATTATTCTCGAGCCTTGGAACGCCTCTGTGGTGTTCCTATTTAATTTTCGTTATTTTCATTTATGTCTAACCGTATTCATGCTATGGGCACTAGACGTTTTCTTAGACACAGTCACCATGTCTTTGCGATCATTTTGACAGGTGTCTCATGTCGAAAATTTTCTTACAAAAGCTGTTTGATATTAATTTGTCTATGTAACGTGATGTTACTCGCTTCAAGCTGCTATTTGAAATTTTCAAATTGGCCCCGGATACCTTTCAGTTGGAACTTGGAGTCACCCCGACAAAACCTCTCGATGTGCCTTACGTCAGTTAGCTACTCCAGTTTTTCTTTTGTTGATTTATCTCCAATCGCTTTCATACTACGGGTACTAAACCTTTTCTCTTACACGGATACTATGTTTCGGCGGCCTTTTGAGAACACTGCCATTTCACATCAATCGTTTTCTCCTGCAATATGTTAGATTTTGCAAGATTTATCGAACGAGGTACCACTCGACTCATGTTACTATTTGAAATTTTGAAGTTAGCCCCCAAGACCCCTTTAGGGTGGCCACTGGGATCACAGGGACCACACCGTTCGATATGCCCTATGATATTTACGTATTTAAATTTTGTTCCATTTATTTACCTTCCATGGTTTTCACACTACGGGTACTGGAGTTTCCGAACCATATTATGGCGGCCATTTTGAAACCGATGCACAATATGGAACATCTTTTGGTACAGCTTTACTTAGTTTTCCAAGACCTTTCGAACGAGGCATTACTCGACCCATGTTCCCATTCGACATTTCAAAGTTACCCCCATTTAGAGGGGGTGGGGAGGGGTACTTTTGGCGGAATTGGGTTTCCCCCTTAGCAATATATAACGTGTACTTGAAATATTTCTTCTATGTTTTATCATTTTTCAGATATATCCGTGGATTAATTAAAATGGCCCACCCTGTATATATATTCCAAATAATACATAGAATATAAATTCACCATTTCTTTACAAAAAAGGAATATTTAAGAAATTTGATTGACTGAGTATGCAATCTCGCATTACATGAATTTTTAAAGTCAGCAGTATATATACGGAATATACGGGTTCAAAAATTTATTTAAGTATTAAGTAGCTTCAATAGATAATATAATGATAATTTGAGGTTTCATATAGAACTATACTCGGTTTAACGCATACCCACAACACAGTGGGAGAAAATTCTAATTCCATTAAAATATAACTTTCTCCGATTTCTGATGTATTGCTCCATTTCCAGCCCAGCAGTCATCCATTCCGTCGACCGAAGGCGCAATCATGACAACTGAGCTGTTTGGCCCTTGTAGATACGCTGAGTCGCCACCGCGTACTGAAAACCGTGGAAATTTTTTTATTTTATTCTATTTTTCGATCCAAGTTCGGTGATGAGGCTATAATATTAATCATTAATACAGTCATTGAATGAAAGAATTTAACGTACACTATTTTATAAAAAACGTATCAATGATAACTTCAGATATTAAAGAAAAATACCAAGAAAAAATTTGAAAAAATGAAATGAAATCTTTAAGTTTTACGTCCCACGGTTATTCCGGTTAGGCTAAAGGGGACGGTGATGATGAGAAATGAATGGAATAGTGGAATGAAGAAAGTGGGAGGAAACGGGAGGACCCCAAGAAAACCCACGAGTACGGTGTTTGTCCACCACAAAGTCCACATGGCGCGAGGTGGGATCGAACCAGGGACCCCAAGCACCGGAGGTGAACGGGAAAAAAATTGATATATCCTGTTTATAAAGATCAGGAATTCGAAATAATGTACGTAAAATTATTAGTAGGAGTTAACATGAAATTGAAAAGTAAATACACACGTTATAAATAAATCAATTTCCCCGTACATACTTTTATAACATTCTGATACTCTCAACAGCAGTAAGGTAAGTTACGTTCGAAAAAGAAAGTATTCATTTATCTCATATCTCCCAAAGAAACTGTGATTAGATGAGTTACAGTATGCGTAATTAAATTAGCGTAGTATGTATTTAAATATTATTCCTATTGTTAATTTTGTGATGTAGTCCATATAGTGCATTTGTAATGTTCATGTGGATTTGTTATAGTGGATGATCATGTTAACTTAATCTGAAAGTAATTAACAATTTGTATAAATAATCAACGATACATTCATAAGCTTGTAATCAAATAACAGAATTAGATTATAAAACTGTAGACACAAGCACCATACTATTTGTGTTCAAGCTCAAAGTTCTTATTTCATAGCTTTTGTACCTGCCCTGTTCCAGTTAACATCGTAGGACTACAACAGTCCAGCGAAATGGCCAATATATTGCACACGCGACATATTTATTTACTATATAATAATTGCAACATTATATTTAATCTTTAATACATATATATACTTTTAAATTATTATCATAATCTTGTATATTAAATAAAAGCTTTTGCCTATGTTGTAAACATCCTTGTTTTGTTATTGAAGAGACAAGACATGCAATCAATAGTTCGACAAAGAACTACATGTTTAATCTGAGTTTATACGACCTAAAAAGACTATACGTAGTGCTGTGTTTGATAACTTCTTTTCAATCAGAAATATTAGGCCAATAAAATATATGGTGGGTCTTTGTGACGGTAAATATTAAGCTAATAAAATATATATCATAAATTTGGTATCGTTCCAAGTAATTTCCATGTCGGCCAAATGATTATCATAGAATACTGGAATTTAGTTACAACGTAAGTGTTAAATAATGGAATTAAATATTTTTACATGTTTGCTGCAATGATAACGCAGGAGAAGGGCTTAATCTTCCAGAAGAAACACTTTAACTAATCATATCTGTATTCTCCTGCCATACATTATCACAATATATCTTCAATGCTTTAATAAATATCTAAGTAGTGGCTAATAAACGTTATCAGATTAGCTATAATGTAGATTTTCCTTTTTTCTTGCGCACTTTTAAATCCAATTAGTTTGCTTCTAATCAATAGTTGCAGAGAACACCAACTTGTTGTCTTGGATAAATTGAATTACTTGTACTAAAATTGTAACAAATTTTACAAATGGCGGAAACCGCCATTTGCATTTTTTGGTCGACTTTCTAGTCGTATTACCTGTTTTATATATAGTAAGAAATATGTATTTAAATATAAATTGTTAGTTATGTAGGTTAAAGTATAGAAAGAACAATTAGTCGGATCCAGGTAAAAGATGTATAGTCATAATCAGGTATGAAAATAGTCAAAATCGAGGAGGAGTTCCAGCGGGAAGAAGGATGAAAATATTGGATAAAGTGAAAAATAAATGAAATAAGTACGTGTAGAGTAATTGTGAATGTATGTAAATGTTTTCATGATTATGTGTAAGATGTGTAAAAGGTGAACGATGAGAATTTTCCACTTTAACCACTTCCTCTTCGGCAGCTCACTATCGGAAATGTTTACGCTTTCACACTCACCGCGGAACTCCACCGACTTGTTTATGCAATCTTCGGAAATTTTTATTTCAAATTACTAATTTTTCTTCTTCTTCCTGTTCCGAGAAAGAAAGCTAATTCGCCAATTGACACTTAGTAATTATAAGGTAATCCATATCTTTAACAGTACAGATATATAATATACAGTGCTGCATTCAAAATAAATATTAACAATGTAATTCATATTATTGCTTGGTACAGGTCTAGAACAGGTTAACGTTTTAACAATTAAAATAAGATTCCAACTTTGTAGAAAATTAAACTTGTACGAAATGTCATCAGAAATAATAAATAGCAAACAAGTAAGCAAAATATCAACAGTGCTGTTATTCTCAGTTGCGGTGCATAACACTGATGCATCTATACTTCTAACATTATACTCAACGTTGGTACTCCTTCATATTTCAATCTCAACAACAATTTCGACATTAATTAAATGATAGTTTAAACTGACGTTAGCCAGAACTCAGTTGAGACCACTACGCAGTCGATTCATAATAAACCAGTGATTAATGCTTATCTTAATTCAAATATTCTAAATCGAAAATAAATATATCCACTGATAGAATATTTAAACGAGAAAAACACTCTGTTGCAACAAAAAACACGATGCTACAAATGTGGTCAAAATGAGCACGGGTACAGAAGCGAAATTTTATTGAGTTCACTCGACCTAAAATTCAGTGATTAACTAAAGGACTTTTCAGAAACAATCAAATGACGTATAATTAATAAGGACAAAAAGAAAATAGACTCTAGAAGAGAAATACTTTTTTTTTACCTTTTTCCTTCCGCACGACTAGCTCTGACCAAACAAGTCTATTTTTCCTCCTACCATAAAGCCTTTGATAACAACAAACTAAACTTGCAGAAGTTATACAAATCTAAAGCAAACTTTGAAAATACAATCCATCAAACAGAAGAAGAAAATCGAACCAACTTAAACTTGAAAGCATACGTGGTAAACATAAACGCGAACAAAGACAAAGTCGTTCTGCGTAAATTTCCTTTCTCTACTTCCCTCCTTTCCGGATTCGAATCCTCGGCTGAACTAGCATTCGGCCTTGGTTCCACATGCTACGAAGAAAGGAACACCGTTATAACTCCAACTACTGGCTAAACGAAAATAAAAAATCACCAGATCTTAACAATTCTTTTCTTTCTCAATCATTATATATCTAATTCACAATCCTCAGTTAATAATAAATTTAATAGTTCAAATAATGCATCTAGATTATATTTTAATACACAGATTATTTTATGACACAAATTAATTTAAAGACAACACAATTATTTGATTCCAGGCCACTCTTATTCTTTCCTTTACTTTTTTCTTTTTCTTATACTGTTTCTTCTCTTTTTCTCCTTTTTTACACCAGCTTTTATTGCTGTTTTTTGGAGCAGCAACTAGGCTGGTACAAAGTGACCAAATTTTCATGAAACATAAACTTAACTTGATGCTTTTCAATGGTGTCTATTGCTTTTAGGATTGAACCCTTGAATAAAGGTGAGTCATCTCCAACTTTTAAAAAAATGTTTTTCCATAACTTATGCTTAAAGAAGTGGGTTTTCTTCCACACTATGAAACTAGAGGAGTTTCCCAAACGATGGATATTCGAAATTGAAACCGTACCCTCACTTCCCTTTACTGTATTTTCTATAGAGGGATAAGGTTTAGAATTTGGTTTTACATTTCTGGGCTTTCTGTATCTACACATGAGAGCCCGTCACACATGAGAGATTACGTCCTTCGGCGATCACATTATCCGAGAAAAGGGAAGAAAGGAAGCGGTCTGGCACTTGTATGTTAGATACCCTCCCGGCATTTGCCTGGTGTGAATGAAGAAAACTCAGGATGGCTGACCTGGAAAAGATTTTACACCTTTTCGATTGTGTGTACCCAATATAGACGAATAAAGCCAGAGATTTTTTTCTTTTGAAATTCTGAATCCATGTTTCGATATTTCTTAGTTTTTGGTTTTATTAAAACAAATGTTGAAGCTAGAAATGGTAGTAGGTTTGGTGCCATTGATGTTCTTAATAGATAAATAGGAGAGCAAATAGAACCTATTCAATGGATGTTAAATTTATATATGTAGTTATATAAACAGCTTCTGGTTATTCTTTACTGGATATGCTCTAAAGCAGTCTTCTTCAACTCCTGAATGTACTACGTTCATTATCACTATCAAAAGCGGGAGAAACAGAATGTTTCAACTTTTTTCAATTTTTTAACAATATAAATAAGGCAATTCGACTATCAAGTCGGCCAATTATTGCAAATGCCGGCGTCCGCCATTTGTATTTTTCTATACAATTCTATATAAATAATTCATTTCTACATAAATAATTCACTATTTCTACATTTGTACCACATAAAACCTTAGATGTTAGTGCATCAAATAATTAAACACCATTAATGGTGATGAAGACAAGACAAGACAACAGAACAGATTAAACTAAAAAAAAAAAAAAAAGAAGAGTGGGAATACGAGATAGCTGGAACGGAATTTACCAAATTGATATTGTTGGATAAATCATGAATCTACAAGAGTGATAATGTTGGATAAATCATGAATCCACAAGGTTGATAGTGTTAGTTAAATGCATGAATCTGCAAAACCATCGACTACGTCTTGTTTACCTGTTACGTTGTATTGAATTAACGCCAGTTTTGTTATTTTTCCCTTGCTCTATGTGTGGGGTTTGACTGGAAAAGCGGGAGGTAAACTGTGAGATCACTAAGTAGTAAGTTAGAAATGAGTACGGTATAGTGGTCATCACTGAAACCGGAAATGATAATTTTTTTTTACCATTTTGATTGTAATAGAGGATTAAAATAGTAGATGGAACATATTTGAGGGGCACTAAATCCATATCGAAACAAGTAACAGACTTAAGTGCACACTACGAGAAGGAGTATGGTTTGTATCATGTGATATTGTTTAATAAATATTGAAACTGGACGTGGTAATAGATTTCTATCTCTTCCGGAGAATTGAAATATATTCCAGGGACGCTTAAGTGATTACGAAAAACCGTTTCTCACTATCTATTGCCGTTTTTACGCTGTAGCCATCAACATTAAATCGATTTCTGACACTTTAGGGTAAAATAGAGAGATTAAGAGAGAAAATTGAGAGATTATTAGAACATTAAATCGATTCCAAAGATCCGCTTGTCGCTACCTCGTATTGTTTTTGCTGTAAGAAAATCAATATCAAAATCGGAAGGTGTAGTGGATTTCTGTTACCTACGTTTTTAGTGGAGTGTTAAAGGATGCAAGTAAAGGGTATTCTTCGATCAACGTAAAAAAAAAATGTAAATGGTTTAATTCTACCACTTCCGTTTTAATATCGCCTCCATCAAGAATTTTGTTTCCTAACTTCTGGTCCTCTACATCCTGACCAAAATTATGAACATCCATCAAGTAGGTCTCAAGATTTGTTGTCTTCCGTGCGGATGGACACACAAACTCGAACAGATGGGATAAATATATAAAAGGATTTTGATAAAACAAATTAATTAAAATTGATTCTGATTATCTCTCCTTAAAACTAATTCTGATTATCCCTCCTTAAAACTGATTCTGACTATCTCTTTTTAAATCTGATTCCGTATATTTCTCCTTAAAACTGATTCTGAGTATCTCTTCTTAAAACTGATTCTGAGTATCTCTCCTTAAAACTAATTCCAAATATCTCTTAAAACTGATTATGACCATCTCTCCTTAAAACTGATTCTAACTATCTCTCTTTAAAACTGATTCTCACTATCTCTCCTTAAAACTGATTCTGAGTATCTCTCCCTAAAACTGATTTCGTATATTTCTTCTTAAAATTGATTCTGAATATCTCTTCTTAAAACTGATTCTGACTATCTCTCCTTAAAACTGATTCTGACTATCTCTCCTTAAAACTGATTCTGAATATATATATCATCGTAAAACTGATTCTGGCTATCTTTTACTAGTTTTACTCTAATACCTGGTGACAGATAGGCGGAACGAACATAAGCGTTCTATAAGACTGTCAATACTAACGGATTGCATAGTTTAGAATTCTACAATTCCGATTTTTATGAAACACTGTGTGGACATTCTATAAAGTTTTAGAATTATTTCTATTACTTGAGGCTTAAATCTGACTAAAGTAAGGTTACAAAATCATCTGTCGTTTTTTTAATCACTTACTTTCACTGTACTTACTTTAACTCCCTTGTACAACGTTTAGATAACACAATGAACAAGATAACATTATATATTTCTCATAAATTCAAAGAAAACATGAATTCAGTACTTTCTGTTATTTTAATGTGGGCTGTCATGAGCAAATGGTGTTTTCCTATTTCTTCCTTTCTACAAAATTAATTTAACACACTTGTCAGAGTGCACAGATGCTTAACAACCGAATGATGATTTAAAGCAACCATGTGTTAACTTTCTGTAGGTGAAAGTGGTAACAGTTGATTTAGTGAGACCTCATACCATTCATGAATAAATTAATTACTGCATTTTCTCAAATATTCTGCCTAACCTTAGGCACAAAATGTACTGAAAATTCTTTCATTCGTACAATAACATAGAAATAACGGACTGAAAATTGTTACAACAAACTTCTGTCTAAAATATAATGCTATCTGTTATCTCAATATATCATTTCAAAGAGTGCACGTGTAATCATATTGTTAGTTGTTTTTTTTTTTCACTATTTTCTCCTTTGAAATGCGTGCCTTTACATAACTGGACCGCTAGGATACCAACTAACTTAAATCCGAACAACAAAAGTTGGACTATGATTTCATTAACTTCTATAGATGGATGGTTGTTCTAAAAGGTTTTTTTAGACATTAAATGATAGAACTATACGCTCCAACGTCATGGTTTCGATAGCCAACATACCAGGAATATGAGTTGTTCATGAGATATTAAACTTCAAATTTTACTCCTGGTAAATTTCAATTTCCGAATTAGGCCACTTGGTATCCAAGCTGACCAATTCATACATCTACAAGTAAGGGCCAGGGACGTAAAAATGGTAATGAGAGGTAAAGATGGTTTCTATATAACGTGTATAAACACGTGATGTATGTAAAGTAGGTAAAGTAAGCATGAAAAACTAGAAACAAGGTACAAATTTAAATATTCTCCACGCTAGCTACTGTTTGGTTTGGCACAAAAAGCTTTAGAAAAAGGTTCTCTTCAAGTTTGAATGGACTCTTCCTGAATTTTGCAAGTTTATAAACTAACATATTGACTTTCTAAGGTAGCCTTACTTGCTTGTATAAATAACAGCTAAATATTACAATCTGAGGGGATAATTATGTTCAAGAAATATTTCATAATGTTTTACGTTTTAAAACCTCTGTGGTCGACAAGTTTTAATCCAGAAAAGCTATGGTGAAATGAAGGTGAGTGTACAATTAAAGAATAATGCTTATTTTTGATATGCATGTGCTATCGAAGTCGGCTCACCTGACAGTTTTCTGCACTTAAGGAAACCCACTCACCTTCACCCTTACTATCGTATGTTTTGTAGGTTTCAGTTTTCAGTGGTTTTGTCAACTACGCAGTGTGCAATGCGAGCTAAAAGAATAAGAAATATTAGCTACATGCTATACGTGTTCTTCTCGATAGTCTCTGTTATTAATGTAAACTCTGAAAATTTAGACTTCGTTTCAGTAGATGCAACTAACAAGTTTGAAGAAGTCTTCTGCTTCTGACTGTATCCTGCATTTGAATGATTTTAGTTTTCCTTTTAAGAAAAATAGATTTTTAATCTGACTTTTTACCTGGCGTAAGTTGCTAGTAAATTACGCGTAATTTTCGTAAAAAAACATATCGAGTAAATTACCTTGCTAACCTAGTAAGAGGCCAAATAAAGAATAAGTTTTGGATTAGACCATATTCCTTCAAACCACTGGTTGGCATAATACCCTAAAAATACTTTAAATCAGCGAGAAAGTAGGCTATTAATTACCGAACTCGCACCAAGAAATTCTTGTTGTGAGAGAGGCAATACTACAAGACCCTACTTCTTTGTAGTATTGAACCGATGTTCACCCAAAAAGGCGATGAGCAATTGTTAAGTATTGTCTCTGAGAAAAATAATAGAACTAGATTCCTTTTGTAAGAAAAGAAAGGATAGAGATGAACTGAAAGATAAAATCTGTAGGCTACGTCAATCATTGTTTCTGCTAAACCAGTATACAGTAAAACCTGTAAACTTGGCCACCCCTCTAAGTTGGACACCTGCTTATCTTAGCCTGGTTCGTCTTAAATCTGCATTTTCCCATAAGACATAGGTTACTTATTACTCTGTGAGTTGGTCACCTGTCTATCTTGGAAGTTGGCCGCATTGAAGCAATGTTTAACCTATGATGATGATGATAAATTTACCTGCGTATCTTGGCCACGCAAAATACCGTTTTGCTATTTTTCTTAACTCTTTCGTATTCCTGAGCCAGATGTTCTGTATTTATGTCTGAGGACAAAGAAGCATGGATTCCCACGGTTTGTTCTTGGAGGTCAATAGCCAGAACGCTAGAATACTAGAAACCCTATTCTAAAAATACACTAATCACACCTACTTTCTGTAAGTTAGGCCACCTGTCTAAGTTGTCCACTTTACAATGGAACCGATGGCCACTTTTCAATGGCCAACATAGACAGGTATCACTGTATATATTTTTTTTAAAGTATACAAATGTATAATGAATTACAAAGTTTGGGGGCTCTTGGACCCTGCGGACCTTCCTCGTGGGTGCCTCCGTGTTAATTACAAACAAGGCATATACACATATATTATATACTTATAAATTACAATGAAAAACTTAGTATTTAGCTATATCCCCCACAAATAGATCAAGAATATCTGCTACACATGCAATTCTAACGCGGAAGCTTTTGAGAATATAGAATAGGCAACCTCTATTTTTATTGCAAAAAGGTTTTGCACAGAGTGATTGGAATTGGGAAAAGATCTATTTCAGTTTCATATAAGCGATCAGGAACAATATTCCAATATATGAGTCTGACAGGTCTGATTTTTTTATATTTCGTACGGGTTGGATGTTGTACATTGTATTTTTAAATAAAATATTATAAAAGACTAATCCAATGGATTAGTTCGTTCCGTGTATCATATTAGTTTTTCGTTAACCTTCCACATTTCTAAATGTAGATTAGAATATTAATATAGGCATACTCGATTGTTATTATACTGCGTTAACAGTTTGAAGGGCAAATGTTACAACTATCAACAGCTAAAAGGAAAATAATACTTAAACATGAAAATATGATTCAACTTGATTGATGATTGAATGAAATTTAATAGTCGTTTTATTCTTCATGTTTTTCTAGTTCTTTTGTATTAACTTATTCATTTAGGACAATTAATAATTGTTCATTAACCACTTTTCCATCTTTCACTATATAATTTACTTTCAAGCCATGTTATTCTCCTTTATTTTACTATCTACTACCCAAATTCCTGGATTTTAAGACATCGAGATCAGACATCAATGTTTTAGTTATTTGTATTTATTTTCTTCTTTCTGTCTCTCTCTCTCTCTCTCTCTCTCTCTCTCTCTCTCTATATATATATATATATATATATATATATATATATATATATATATATATTATATATATATATATATATATATATATATATATATATATATATATATATATATATATATATATATATATTAATGCAAAGAATATCTATTTGTAGATGGTACGCTAATTGAAGATCTTAGTGTGAAGATTACAGCATATTGGCTTATTTTCTTTTGTATTTATTTTCTTCTTTCTGTCTCTCTCTCTCTCTCTCTCTCTCTCTCTCTCTCTCTCTCTCTCTCTATATATATATATATATATATATATATATATATATATATATATATATATATATATATATTAATGCAAAGAATATCTATTTGTAGATGGTACGCTAATTGAAGATCTTAGTGTGAAGATTACAGCATATTGGCTTATTTTCTTTTGTATTTATTTTCTTCTTTCTGTCTCTCTCTCTCTCTCTCTCTCTCTCTATATATATATATATATATATATATATATATATATTAATGCAAAGAATATCTATTTGTAGATGGTACGCTAATTGAAGATCTTAGTGTGAAGATTACAGCATATTGGCTACCACTAATGGTAGGCTAATAGTAGCATTTGTAGTGATTATATTGCTAGTAGAATTAAAGTCGTCGAACCATGACAATTGCATTTGTGTGCGTGAATCTGATGTTTGTGGATCACAGTTTGTAATATCAAATGCCAGCAAATGTTTATTATTAAATTTAATGACTTCAATCGTCGTTTCACTGTGGGTCTGCGAGATTAAGAGAAGTGGGGAAGAAAGAACGAAATGGGGTAGCAGGGAATAAGACTGGGACATTATTATGTTAGATACCATACCAGTATTTCCCCGGTGTAAATCACAAAAAAAAAAAAAACCAGGAAAATCTTACTCAGGATGAATAGCCTGAAAAATCTGTTACCCCTTTCTGACCGAGTATCCTAGCCGTAAACGAGCCCGTGACCACTCGCATTAAAGCTAAGAGGGTTAGTGAGCACGCTGCGCGGCGTTACTGATCCATTGATGGTGACAACTATAAGAAGCAGAGGTTTACAGCATGCATTTCTACTGCATTGTCCTTGCGATGCACCGGAAAGCTAATGAACGGAAGGATCATTAGGGCTTTAGCTCATAGGGAAAGATCGCCCGTGAAGAATCCCATCTGAGCTCAGGAACACTAAATAATCAATTGCTGAAAGAAAGACAGCGGTTCTGTCACAAGATTACTCCTAACATCTGCTTATCGCAAAGAACGACTTCGATGTTGTCCGGAGAGACCGCAGTGTCGAGGCGAATAGAGAGCGACAGTTTTACAAATGGAAGAAGTTTATCCCTCGAACACAGCAAGGACCGTATTCACGTCCATAGATGCAGACGAACGGGAAATTCTAGTGTGTATTTGCGCTCTCTAAACCGAAACCAATGCTAAGCGTTCTGGTTTTGGGAGAAGGTGGGAAGAGAAAACTACTTATCGCGCTCTGTTCTGATCTTCCCTGGACAATTTGCGTGATTCCATTTTCCAATTGGGTTACGCAAATTTTCAAACATCCAGGACAACATAACGTGTTCTACATGGAATGCGTAGTGCTAGGTCTCCAATCAAAGCGTTGCCGAGTTCGTGTGGCTTACCAGCCAGGCTGCTCAGAAGAGCAATCTATTTGCTCGAAGATTTACGAAAAAGTAGAATACTTCATTCCAATCAGAAATTAAGATAGAAAGGTTTTAATATCCGAACAGCTAATTCTGTCTATATTCAGGGTGACTACACATAGGTATACTAGTAAGATTAGTACCGTATGTTTCTTTGAATATGCTGAATACTATGTTCAAGGTGCTTCATGGATTAGCATCACGCGAACCTTCACAGACAATCAAACAAGGATAATTCTATGTCAATGAAAAATGATTAGATATTATCAAGCGACAAGTTATTGGGTCAATGAGAACCACAACATCCTTGGTTCTTAACATAGGGTGACCAGAAATCCCGTTCCTTTTTCTAGAAAGTCGTCCGGTGTTCCGAGAAAAATGCAAATAGACCCAAAACGCTCTTTTTCGTAAAAAAAAAAAAAAAAAAAAAAGAAAAGAAAAAGGAAAAGAAAAAAGAAAAAAGTGTCATATTTCTTCGCTTTAGTTATATAGTATAATTTTCTATACGAGTATTCTTTACTTTCATAGTATAATCTATTTTGCATACTTGAGTCTTGGTTTGGAAAGATATCGAAATTTTGTTTCATATTTTTCGAACTGATTGTTATGTAGTTAACTCTTTGTTCTGATATTCAATAACTTTTCGTGGGTCGATAAGGGAAAATTAAGTGTGAAAGGCAGCTGCGTCATTTTGAGTTTTGCTATGGGCAGAAGGAGGAGTAGGAGGCGACAAAACTACGATGTCAATAGAATTTACACTTTTCACTACTACTATATCATTATAATGTTGATAACAACGGATGTATATAACAAGGCAAATCTGAAGTAAAGCTAACAAATAGTGATTCTAATGAAAGAAAGAAAGACACAACAATTATTCTACCTAGGTGGATTGTCAAATTATGTCAATTTGCCAAGTACTCACTCTTTTTTTAAAAAAAAAAATCTCAATTTGATCACTCCATGTTAACAACTTTTTCTTCGAGTTAATTAAAACTGTATGTAAGTTTGGAATATAAGAGTTACAAACACTTTAAGCTGAAGATCAAATTTTTGAGAACTCTTTGCAGTTGCTATTTGGAAAATCCTATTTTTGCGCCATCATAGTTCTTGTTCACACATGTGTACCTGTATCTATGAGTCAATATGTACATATTAGAGTTACGTTTCAAATTTAAGAAACATGGAATTTTGAACAAATGTTTGTTTTATGAAGCAGTTTCGTCTATTTTTCTCTGTCTCTAACTTTTTTTCAGAACATCTGTTTTAGATATGATACGATCATAGTAATATCTTCATGTTATCTGTTTTAAGTTATAACAAAGCATTTTAATGAATTCTACCTACACAAATTACTTCTCACATCTGACTGCTGAACAATTAACATTTAAATAAATTTTCTAGATTTCAGACAGCTTGCGCTTATAATTATATGTAGATATAGTTACACACGTAATTTTAATATTCCAACACAAATACTAAGGATATTTTGATAATAAACAAGCGATGAAACTTCACTCTACTACTAAAACATATGTATAGTAGTATAGATGTAATGACTAAAGGCGTATTGTAGAACAGAAGAAAATATTATTTATATCAAGCAGAACATTGCAGATTGGGTATATATTGCGCAATACACTAGCCTTATCGTTAGACCTGAAGATGGCTGAAAGGAAGGAGTAACACAAAACACAAAGGGGACTAAATATATGTGCTGTGCACAGCAAGGAAAGATGGTGACAATACCTACTTCTTCTGCCGTTTCTTGGGCCTGAAGAGAGAAAAGTATTTTGATACAGTCAGAGTAATGCGTGTTGGTTTCCTTTTTAGAGATAATCAAAGTAGGAGATGAAAAGAGTCTCAAACACTGGCGGTGTCCGATTAAAACGGAGAATAGCTTATATTATATTCAAAGTTTGTAATATTCAATTAATTACGTCAAGTTTTGTTTTACTTCATTTTGCCCTTGATTATTTCTTCTTAAACAAAAATTATAATATTAATTAATGAGCATGTACGTATATAATAGCTTTCACTTATTTTGAGTAAATAAATGTATACATGTATGTTTTTCCCTATAAAATTATTCGTTACTACTTGAATTGATTTGTTTCATTATGTCCTTCCATTAATAATTACCACTTGAAATATTTTCTGTCTGAAACGCTAATTAACAAAAGCATGCGTTTTTATTTTACTTTCTTGGATTTGGGGAGATCCAACGTTTTCAAAGTATCTTCGTTAGAAAATAACAAGAGATTTCCATTGTTTTTCTGCATTGTAACATTGTCAACATGTTAATTCCGTGATAATTTGTGAAATATTGTCTATTTTAATCTTCTTAGCAATCAATTCAAGTGGAACATGTATTCAGGTAGCAAATCATAAATAACTGTTAATGAAATTTAATTAGAAAGCCTAATTTAATTAGTAGCTTGAAATGGCTTGTATGCTAACTATAGGATTAATATAAATTTATTGGCAAAACCTAAAACCCGTAACATGTAAATATGACAATGGTCGTATCGTATCTAAGACAGATGTTAACGAAAAATAGGCGAAATTTAGTTAGAAATTATCTGCGTACAATTCAAAATGCATTTCTTATTATCTTCGGATATGGTTATTAACACACAAATACAGATAACATTTTCCTAATTAATGTATAACAATAGAGAAAGTTGTAAACATAAGGATGTTGTTTAAAATTTAAAACTAAAAAAGAAAAGTTTGCCATTCAGTTTTTTCGACCTGTCTTTATTGTAGTAGTTATGTAAAAGAATACTCAGTATTTTTATAATTTTTTTTTAAATAAATAATTTGAACAATCTAAAATAAATTAAAATTTGAGCAGTCTATTCAGAGGGTAATAATAAGACATTTAATTCCATTCTTCATCTTTGAATATAGAAAATGTAACAACCTTTTCTTTAGAAGATCTTACTTTACCTTTAGAAGCAAAACACATTTAAGACTCTTCTTATATCGATATAATTGATATTATTAGTTATAATTCCTGGCATTTTTAAGTGAAAAATTTGCGTGAAAAATAAAATGTTTGGAATTATTTTTATTGTGTACGATAGAGAATTGTGTACTCTACAAAATAGTATGTTTAGTTGTTTTTTGCTGATATACGTTTTGTTCTTCAGATCATGAAAATGGAGTGTCAAGTTAACAAAAAATGGCCTTTTCGACACTTTCTGCTTTTTGTGTTTAATCGAGGTACCAAAGCCACCGAATCTGCTGAGAGATTTGTGAACTGTATGGAGAATGCTTCTTAGAACGGCTCAAAATTGATTTAAGCGATTCAACGACAGCCATTTTATCCTCAAAGACACGCATCGTGCCGGATTCAGTTTAATGAGGAACGACTGAATCTGCTTCTTCACGATGATCCGCGAAAACGACGACAAGGGAATTGGGAGATATATCGGAATGTTCCCACAGAACTATAGTGCGTCACTTTCACCAATTAATATAAATGAGCGCAAGAAAGCACCAGATCTTCTGAGTCAACCCAATACAATAGATTATAAAAATTCAGAAAATATTGTAATCTTATGCATAAAGATGAAGATCTATTTAGATTTTTCTTCACTTCCTTACTCCCAACCAATGCTATTTATAAAATGGAAATGAAAACAATTTGATTTATCGGAATTCGAAATGTGCGAATTAATTAACTTTTCTGTATTTTCTTAATGTTAATGTTACGTAAAGCAGAACGAAAACAATGTTTTGCGTAGAGTAGTATGTTTTATTTATAGGAAATGCGAAATGAAGTTTAGGTAAGTGTGTCTTCAGAAGTAACACAAAATATGAATGTTTATTTACCTCTGGTCATGAAATAAAAGATACATAGAAACTGATTATATATATATATATATATATATATATATATATATATATATATATATATATATATATATAGAGAGAGAGAGAGAGAGAGAGAGAGAGAGAGAGAGAGACAGACAGACAGACAGACATACAGACAAACAGACCGAGGGAAAATCCGTAATTGTAGGTTCTCTGTTAAAAGTGGCTATAGACAATGCTATCAATACAGGAAAAATAAAACATTTCAGTGACCACATAGTAAAGTTTATATTCACTTTGTTTACGAAAATAAAGCTCTTTTTTTTTCATTTGATGCATATAATATACCTTCTGCAAAAATGTAGACTTTTTTTTTAAAAAAAAAGGCGCACGTGTCCTGCAAGACAAGTGGACAAGTGTGAATGACGGGACTTGTCAACATTCAGCAGATTCATTATTTCTGGTGGATGGCCCTTTCTTTTACTCAAAACTTTTGCAATTAGACTGCGTCAAGTTTTGAATGAATAACGCATGTTTAATCCAAACTACGAAGTTTTCCAGTTTCCCATCCTTCTACCCGAAAGGCCTAGCTTGAACTTTCTTCTGATATGTTTGTTTTTGTTAACTAAACGTAAATGGTATCATTTGTGGTTACAACACTAAATCTTAGCTCATAATCAAATAGTTGATATATTTTTGTTCAATTTCTTTCAATTTGGTGTAATCATTCCAGTCAAATTTCTTACAATCGAATTGTCCAATTGTTAGACTGAGTCTTACAGTTATTGCCCAATGAAACTCGTCAGTCGCATGATTTGTCGCTAAAGATAAAAACGAATGTCATGGAACAGCAGAATTCAAACTTTTTGATTGATTAGGTTGCAATGGTAGCTTTCAACACAGAGGTTATATAAGACTGCCACTTCTGTTCAAAGTAAGATGTGGCCCATCACTTAAGATATTATCCAAGGCTATTTCCCGCATCGGTGGAACCAGGAAACAAGCAATATCCAATGGCGATGAGATTGATCCATAACGCTTTGACAAGAAGAGAAAGTACCAGAGCATATAGAAGAGAGAAACACAAGATGTATAATTAAATAAGATCTTATCCTATTTAGGTACAATATTTTAATCTATTTAGTTTGTGTTTAACGAATGATTACCACGCATTGAAATGGTTCAGTTTTCTGTGTTACCATGGACCAATTACGGGAATTTTAGAGCTTCTTCTAGTCCATCTGTTCAGAGAATTCAGCATAAAACATTAGTACAACTCAAATACATTCTGTAAGGGCCTGGTTCGTATTTTTAGTTATTCTTCAAAATAATTCAACGCGTTTTATCACTTTCTTAATTGGCTTTTAATATTTGACCATGAGAAGTGTACATAATTAACTTTTCTGCACACCCAACAAAATATCTAGACCTTTAAACACACACTTCTCTACTCGTTAAGATGTCTACGTACATGTACATTTATTTATGTCGTTGCTATAGTAACAACAACTCTTATTTTAGTTACCGATTACACAAATAATATCTCGAAATCTCTATATGTCTTTCTTTTTCTTTATACATTATACTGCTCACATAATTCGCCTCTGATCCCTTTCTGTAAGCTGGCACAGATTGCTAATGTTACATACAACGTTATCGTTGTAATTCTTGCCGTTTCTCTTCGAACTCTAAATAAATATGTGAAACCAACGAATGCATTATGTTTCATTAGTTTCGAACATGTTTCGTTAAAAGAGCTTCCGCATTCTCGAAAATGAAACATTGGATTTTCATATGATTGTTATTTTGTATGATAATATGGTAAGCAGAACCATATTGATTACAACAAAGAAAATTGTTCAAACATGGAATATTTTCCTAACTTCTCCTTCCCCCACTGATCAAGTGGTGCACAGAGTTTTGATTTCGATTTTCGAAAAGAAAAGCTTAAAATTGAAGGCATTATTAAAATTTGAACGCGCACATATCCAAATTTTACCTTTTTCGGGGAGAAGGGCATTATTTAATCTTAAAATGCACAAAAATAAGGAAACAAGACACTATAAAACAAATTAGTGTTTTAAAATATAAAGTTAGTTTGCCAACACCATACATTGACTGAATCTGCAGAAAATATTCGACACCAATGTTGAAATGGTTCGTTTTCGAACTATGGAGTCGTAACAATTATTTTAATTCTTTTGTTTTATTATTCTATACAACAAAAATATTCATCCTTTTATTATCCTTCTCTAACTAATCGAAACACCAAAGTGTTGTACCGTTTTCATCGGAAACTATTTCCTTCCTAGTTGATATAAGTAACATAAAAATCCACGCGAATAATAATAACACTAAATGAAGTGAAGTGTTGGGCTGTTATAATGCACTATCAGAGCCGTAGCTAGAAATTTCCGTGCCCGGGACAAAGTAGAATTCGGCGGCTATCTACACTCACCATACCAAGCTTTTCCTTCCATTTTTTTACTTATAAGAAAAGCAATAGCTATTGTTATACTACATTGAATTTTTATTAAGCTGCTCGGTCAGACCATTGCAGCAACCAGAAACGATCATTATGTATTCTTTTACAGATAAGAGCTGTTTTCAAGAGACGTGTTTTTCACATTTTGTTAAACTTTACAAAAATGCCTTTGGTTATATACAAATCCACTTGAAGAACAGCTACCGAAATTTACAATACAACTATTTGTAACATTTGATACTATCGATAAGAAATGAAATTTCAATACACTTGAAACTATATGCTTTTAAAATGTTCGAAATGGGTGACAGTATTAATTTCTACTAATAATTGTAAACTTTTGTAATTTTATTCTGTATGTGACAATCATCAGCGGAGTTAGGAATTGTCCGTTGGGGGCAGACCTAATTTTTGATCATTTTCTTTTCTCATTTTTGACCTTTTTGGCCATTTTATAGGGGGCATTATTATATTTTCAAAAACTTGGGGGACAATGCCCCCATACCCCCATAGCTCCTCATTTTAGCTTCCATAGAAATAGCATTTTAATTTCGATTCTTTTAATATCATCAATTAAACCGGTTGAACTTGTTAATAATAGACTTTCTTTTATTACTCTTAGGGGTTTGTGGTGTGATACTATTTTAAATGTATATACTTCAACACAAGACAAGGATGACGATATAAAATACTTTTTTAAAGAAGTATCACGGGTATTTGACCAACTCTTGCGATACCATACTAATGAAAATTTTATTAGAGCGTTTCAATGTGAAGGTAAGCCGACAGGATGTTTTCAAACCAGTTATAGGGAAAGAAAGTCTGCATAAGGAAAGTAATGACAACGGGGTTAGTTTCGTGAACTTCGGAACATCCAGAGACATTATCGTGAAGAGTACAAAATGTCCATATCGCGACGATTACAAATACACATGGACCACGCCAGATGGAAGAACTCAAAATCAAATTGATCACGTTTTAGTAAATAGTAGAAGACAGTCTCTCATAATGGATGTTCGCTCGTTCAGAGGACCCGACTGTGACATTGATCACTATGTGGTAGCAGCAATAACAAGAGAGAGAGAGAGATTATCGTTGAATAAATTATAGGGGAGTTGAGTTTACTTGAGTTGAGAGGTTTAGTTTAAAGAAATTGAGTTTGAGTTGATTTTGAGTTTTACGTCCCGTTCAGCACCGAGGCTATATAAGTTTAAAGAAATTATAGGAGAACCACGCGAAAGGGAAATACCAGATTGAAGTGTAATAGATTCTTGTTCATAGAAGATTTTGAGAGCACTAATGTTGAGGATACTTGGGTTCGAATTAGGGATAACATTAAAATTTCAGCAAGACAAAAATTGGGAAAGCAACAGGGAAATATGTAGGAACAAACCATGGTTCGACCAGGAATGCACCAAACTAACGGAGAAGGGAAAATAGGCGTAACTGCATTGGCTACAAAATCCGAACAATATAACTACACTAAATTTCGTTGACATCAGAGGGTACTTTTTAAAATGTTCAGAAGAGAGAAACGCGATCTTTTTGGAAGTTTAATTTAATGAACTTGAAGATAATAGTAAAAGAAAAAATCGAGACGTGTTCATTTGCATCAAAGAATTTAAGAAAGAGTATCAACCTCACTCGTATATACTAAAGAGAGACGACGGAATAATTCTTACTGATATAGATAGCATCTTGAATAGATGGAAATATTTCTTTGACGATTTGCTTAACACACTGCCAAAAACTAATGGTCGTGGACAAAGGGAAATATACAGCAGAACGATATATTTCAGAGCCTGGCTGAACAGAAGTATAAATTGTTATAAACATATTAAAGAAACACAAATCTTCAGGTGATGACGAATTTTTGGCTGAGTTAATTTTAGCTAGAGGAGAAAATTGTGGAACAAATTACTCAAACTCATTCCTGTTATCTTGAACAAGGAGGAATTATCACAAGAGTTGAAAGAATGAAACTTTGTTCTAATTCACAAGCGACAAAGCGGATTATAATAATTTTCGATGTTTTTCTCTTGTGTCAACATCCTATAATATCCTCTTACACATTTTATTAACAAGATTGATCACATATGCAGATGACATTATTGAAGATAAACAGTGTAGATTTAAACGAAATCAATCAATTATGGAACAGTTATTTACCATTCGACAAATAATTGGGAATACAAGAAATGGGAATACAATTCTCTGTTACATCAACTATTTATTGATTTCAGAAAGGAATACGATTCTATTAGAAGATAAATATTGTACAACATTCTTGCAGAATTTAGAATGGCGAAAAAATGCTAGTTAGATTAATTAAGATGTGTTTAAAAAAACCCCAAAATATAGTCCGAGTAGGAAAATTCTTGTCCACTTTCTTCCTCGTCGAGGGTGGCCTGAAACAAGGAGATGCGCTGTCGACATTATTATTCAACTTTATCCTAGGGTACACTATAAGAAGAATGAAATATGACAACCAGGGCCTAGAGTTGAATGGTATTCACCAGGTTATCGCGTATGCTGATGAGGTAAATCTGATAGGAGAAGATAGGAAAACAATAGAAGGAAATGCAGAGGCATTATTTAATGCTTGCAGTTTTAGAAGTAAATGCAGAAAAAAATATATGCTACTTCACTGGAATTATAATTCTGCAAATTATGGATGCGTCAAAGTTTCAAATAATATGCTCGAAAAAGTGGATACTTTAAAGTATCAAAGATCAATATTAACAGACGAAAATGATATCAACGAAGAAATTAAATGTTGACTGAAAGCGGGGAATTCGTGTTTTATTCAGTTCAAAATCTTTTGTTGTCGCTACTTCTGTCGAGGAATCTGAAGATCAACATATATAGAACGATAATCATGCCTGTTTTTCTGTATGGTTGCGAAGGGGTTGTTCTGTATGGTTAAGGGAAGAACGTAAACTAAAAATATTTGAGAATAAAATCCTGAAACAAATATTAGGACTCAAGGAGAACGGCAAATCGGGCATGGCGAGAACTTCATAACGACAAACTGCATAATTTACACCCTTTACGAAACATTGTTAGAGTCATCAAGTCTAGGAGACTCAGGTGGGCAGGTCGTGTAGCCAGAATGAAAGAAAGCAGGAGCGCTTTCAAAACTTTTAATGAAAACCCAATCGGAAAACGTGCAATAGGAAGATCCAGACTCAGGTGGAAGGACAATATTAACATGAATCTCGCCGAAATAGGAATACAAAGTAGAACCTGGATTCAGTTGGGTAAACACAGAAATCATTGGAGAGGTATTGTGAACGCGGCATTGAACCTTCAGGTTTCGTAGACCGTAGAGTTAGTTAGATTGTTCTTTTACGTTAAAAAATATTTTGTGAAATATAACGGAATTTCAGAATGTTTGTTTCGTCTGTATGTAGATAGATAAAACAGAACACAACTGATACGTATGCACAGAAAACATATCTTGGCGATACAGCTAGTTGATGGAGAAATGATCCCAATAAATTTCTTCAAATTGGAAGCATTTCATATGTCAATGGAATAAAAAAATCACCAATAATAATTAGTCTTTGGAAAGGACGAAAATCGATGGTTTAAATTCTGACCCTTTTTCTCTGTACTCTACGATTTCGAGTATGTTATTATTCCCCTTATTTACTTTCATTTTTAATTTTCCCAGCTTGCGTGTGTCTCTTAACTCCTTTCATTTCCATATCTGCATTCTCACCATCGTGACTAATCCGATTGGGTAGAAAACTGTGATTTACTAAGGAAACTCATCACCATCACAACGCTGAACACGTATTTCAGACTTTCTCCGTTTCTGATTTTGAAATGTTTCTGCGTACACTATGTCATTACATGACACCTTGTATATCACAAAGTCGTTAACAAATCATATGTAATAACTTTTTTTTAAGTAATAAGTAAAACTTGTTGTGACTCTTACTGAAACGTTCGGATTGCAAGCGGAGCGAGCAAGAAAGGTTTTTAAGAAGTGTATTTCTTTGCAAACCGACAAGAATATTGATTTAATAGAGCGCCAGTTCTTTTACGGGGTGCCTCGTCGTTTACTCTTTTCCGACATCTTCTCTTTCTTCTTGCTCGTTCGGCGCCTCCTTGCTATCAGCGCCCAGGGCAACCGCCCCGCTCGCCTCCTCCCTTACCTACGGCTATATGCACTATGATTAATTTGCCGTACATTCTTAACTTTCAAGTATAAGGTTTAAGTTACATATCCTTAATATGTCATACAATTCAAATACTCTCATGAAATATACAGAACCCGGAAATCTTCCTTTATGTACCTATATATATATATATATATATATATATATATATATATATATATATATATATATATATATATATATATATATATATATGCATACTTTGCTCCTTCGGTTTCTTCCTGCTTAGTTGTCTGATGGACTACCTGCGAGGAAAAACATTCAACAGTGGCTAGATCCTCATTTCTTGTGTAAAAGAATGCTGTAAATTCAGCCATCTGAATCTTACCAAGTTCGTTCGACATTGAAAAACGTCACAGCAAATGGAGACTACATTGAGTGACATGGTCTTGTAACCAAAGGAACAAAGTATTCTCAGCTAAAAATTTAATTATCATGTTGCAACTAATGACAGTATTATCACCATTTGTGCAAAACTTAATGAATGTTCCTTGTGTATGTATATATAAATGATATAAGCTTACGAACACATCGACTACAATGGGCATTGATCGCGATATTCCAGTTTATGTGTGCTGACACTATATATGCGCAGTAGACAATTGCTACTTCAAATATTAGCCTTTCTATTGTGCTTTAATGAAAGAGTATAAGGTACACAGTTTACTTCATTATTAATATCAGGTATATTACGAGGTAAATAAAGGTAACATCTTATTAATTGAAAGAAATACTGATTGTAAATATTTGCAAATTATAACTAAATTATAATTAACTACATTAAAGGAATCTCGGTTTAACGTGATCTAACACAGCACCTACAAAAAGTTAAACGTAATGAGGTTGCCATCCAATTCGATTAAAGCAGCTCAAAACGCTTATTAAAGGTGATACAAGCATATTAGTAAAGAGTAGAGATGCAAAAAAGACTGCTTTTTTTTGAATCGATGGTTTTTTGCACACAAAAAGCCGGCTTTTGGGGGAAAAAACGAGAATTTTGGAAATTTTGGCTTTTTTCATTTTCATGTATTTTCTGTTTAAACAGCTTTCTTATAGTATGCTCTAAAGTTAAATAGGATTCCATGACCTGAATGCCATATTTCGCTCTGGAATTCACCATCATGATGGATGGAGCACATGGTTTATGAATTAAAGTAAACATAAAGTACGTAGTATTTGAGGGCAATTGTAGAAGCTATTTAACTTTATTTTAACTTCTGAATTATCTACATTTTTTTCTTCTCTAGATCATTTCTTTTTAGTCATCCGTGTTTCAGTTCTTAGAGCTTAGTACTCTAGCTTCTAGCACATAATTAAACTTATGTTTTTCAATATATCCATCAGAGCATACGTTTTTCAATATGTCTGTCAGAGCGTACTTCCACATTTCCGTTATACTGTAGTTGTGCAATGATTTAACAATAATCTTCCGGACACTTCCGATTGCTTCTTTTTAAAATCTTTTATCAAGGAAGTTCCTGCAAAAGGAATGGAAAGTATCTTGTGAATATTGTGTGTATCATTTTATGTTTTTCCTTATTCTCTATTTTATTTTTCTTCCATTCTTTTAGTTTTTCACATTTGCTTTTAGTAATTATTCTGATTTCAACAACGTTGACACTTTGCTAGTAAAATTGGGTCGTGCTGTGAAAGGATCCCTTGAGTTTTATTTATTTCCTTATTTGTTTCTTTCAGTCGCATTTATCCTTCCATGTTATGCAACCAACAATTTCAACAAGTAATTTGGGTTGCATATTCACTAGGCATTTAATGGACATCGTAATTTACAATATTGTTGAACTTGCTACAAAAGAATACAAAGACGAAGTACTTACCTATGCAGCATATAGATGAAGTTGAATATGCAGTTTAAAATAGCCATCATTAAATCTGCGAAGCTTAAATTTACTAAAAAGTAGTTGGTTACGGTACGCATACGGCGATGAGCTGAAAAATAAGAAAGGGAAAGTATTAATGGAATACAAATTTTAGTTGTTGGAAAATTAGACAATCCGAGTTGATCCTTCTGCACGTGAAATAGAAACGATTGAAATCGTAATAACAACAGTTTTATATAATAAATTAATTGTTCATGTCATTACAAAGTAAGGTGAGCATACGTCTCCTTTTTAACGGATTGTCCCACTTTTCAGAAAGTTGCCCGGAACACCGAGAAAAAATAATGCAAACGGGACACAAAATGTTATATTTCTAAAAAGAAAGTGTCCCGTGTTTGACTAGTAGTTACACAGTTTAATCACAAAGTGATAATTTAAACATACAACTTGTATGAACTTCTACAAACTTTTGAAGAAGAGGTCAACTCTTCTACCAGAAATTCGGTTGTCAAACAAAATATGATATTCATGTGACAATCCTGGTCTCCCTAATCGTGAGTTCTTTTAAATGTTACAAGGTAGTATAAAAATTAAAATTGGTATAAGGATAAATCAATAAAAATCTGACTATTTTGAAACCTACAGATTTCTCCTATAGTGGGCATGAATAGGGACATAACAGTAACCATATCTAGGCCGATTGTCAAATTATGCCAGTTTGACACACACACACACTCCCTTACATATATATATATATATATATATATATTCTTTAAATCTTATCACCCTACTGCAAGGGTAAAGAAAACGTATACAAAAATTGTTAGAAACAAAAATATACGTTGCTCAACCCTTGCTTAAACTTTAATACTTTTGCAGGAATTCACTATCTGAACCAAAACAATTTCATTCAGTTTAGAAAAAGAGTACAGAGGGAAACAAAAGCTGACTTCCAATCTACTGTTGAGAAAATGGAATATTTCACCATATAATGTAAAATTATTTTATATTTACAAATATGTGCATGTGGGGTTAATACGTGCAGAAGGACTAATTCGAACACTGAAAAGTTTATGTCTTTATTTCTTGTCACTGACATCAACATAACAATAATCATTTCGCACTATCATCAAATAAAATCAGCTTCCATAATATAAGCAAAATGAATACTTTTGTATTACAATATATGCCTAAAATATCGACTAAGTCCATTCCTTAATTGGTCTGTCATATCGATAATCACAATTTTATATGGTCATTTAATATTTTATTTATTTCAACGGCATAACAGTATTTAATTCCAATACTAAAATTCCCCTATTTCTGGCTTGAGAGGTCTCTAGTTCAGTGCCCAGTCACGCGAGTTTATGGTGGAAAACATCATATCTATGAATGTGCTTGGCGTTTTCCCGTTTCACCTCACTCTCTCATTTCACCAATCGTTTCATAATCATTCCGTTTCATTGACAACCTGTCTCTTTTCGCGAAAATAATATAAACGTGAGAACTAAAACCAGAAATGTCTTTTGATTTGTTAAAAATCGTTCATAATGAAGCATTCGAGATTTAGTTATCACACACTGTTGACAACTGCTATGAAACAAATGAAGATTAACCGAAAACATTTATTCATAAGCCACTCTGTCTATGTATAATTAAGGTACAAATGTATCAACAGTTCTAAGCTGTTGCACCTATTCATAGAGACAAACGTGTTTCATGAATACCATTACCTATAGAACACTGCGATAGCAGATCAGATGGTATTTTCAAAAAGATACAGTAAAATACCGTAAACATCGTTGTTAGTACAATGTTGTTGTTACATACAACGAATAATTATGATCTGTTGGAAGAAGATGGGAAGGATTCATCTAAGTGATTGTAGTAGTGGGAGGCCTATTGATTAGCTTAGCAGGATAAAGTGTCACAGAGGTTGCGCCTGTAACGGGTGTATGACCCGACTTTATAAAGCCACTGTTTCTAGAAAAGTAGCACTTTATGGTGTTTTTAAAAATATTTGCTTAGGATTTTTGTGTTTCAACTAAGTTTCAACTTTCAAAACTCAGTTGAAAAATGTTTGAACATACTTAAAGAGTAACATGCTTTTTTTATACACCGTAGGTAATCCACTGATATGAAGATATTGATATAAGAACCATCTAAAATGTAACTCACGTGTTTTTATAAAAAAGAAAAAGGACGTTCAACTTAAATTTGTATTTGCTAAACTATGAAAAAATCTTGTCCATTGACGAAGGTTAAGTAACAATTTATGTACGAAAATGGGTTTGACAATTCGCGAGATTTTAAGTTTTAGGTCAATTGTCTAGAACATTGAACAAAAGAGTGTCAGATAGTCTAAACAAAGTTTGAGCTTTTTGGCACGAGATTGCATTAGTGAGTCAAATCTCTGCATGTGGGTCACAGAGGTTCAGGCCTAACGTTGTTTTACGGCTAACATTTAAAGCTATACATACATATATATATATACGTATATATATATATATACGTATATATATAATCAGTTGTAAGGTATTGCGCTACATTTCACAATTTCATTTCTATAATAACACAAATGCTGCCCAAACCAGTGTAGAATCTTTTTTCTGTTATGGGAAAGGTACGTTATCAAACAACAACAGACAATAAGTGGGGCAGTCGCTTTCGTTTTGAAAATTGCGAGTCTAAAATGCTCCTTGCAGTCGGCGACTAATCACACGAAAGGTGGACAATGTTGTAGCAAAAATCGAGGAAGACTGGCGTGGAGGCAGTCATGACATTGCTAATAAATTAAACACCCCTTCCCAAACAGTGATAAACAATTTGGAAAACGTTACCTACAAAAGGAAGTTTGATGTTTGGGTGTCAGATTATCGGATTTAAAAACATTTGCTCAATCGAATTCCTATCGACGAATTTATTGAAACGTAACGAGCTCAAGCCATTTCTGAAGCAGTTGCTCACGAGTAATGAAAACTGAATAACGCACGAAAACAATGTGTGAAAAAGATCATGGTAAACGGGAGAAAAAGCCCATACTGACTCAAGGAAAGTTATACTGTGCATTTGGTGGAATGGAAAGACATTGTGTATCACAAGCTGCTGTCACCGGACAGAATGATAGATTCGGACCTGTACTGTGAACAACTGCAAGTATAGAACTACGTATAGAACTAAGTATAGAGCTGAAGTACTACGAGTATAGAACCTAACAATTCAAGGCAAGCAGTCAAAGCACGTCAACAGAAAGCGTGTCATATATCATACTGACAACGTCAGCGCCAGTTTACATCTTTAATGACACGTCAGAAGTTGTGAGAACCGGGCTAAGAGGTTTTAATGCATATACCTTATACAAAGGGCCTAGCACCATCAGTCTATCATTTGGTTTGGTCTCTGCCTGGTGTTCGTTATGTAGAAAAGAAGCCGGTAAAAACCAGTGTAGTTTTTTTTCTCTTTACTAGAAACAACAGAAGTTCTACAGAGTAAGGGCTAAGGTGTTGCCGGAAAAATGGCAAAAGGTTATAGTCTGTCAATATGTATGTGCTTTTGTTAATGTAATTTTAAAATGTAAATTTATGTTCTCTCAATTTTGATATCCAAGTGCTCAATACTTTTCTTAGATAATCTGATATTACCAAACCCTAACTTATATACTCGATATTGCTCTTATTTCCTACGACCGACTGCTGTATATTTCTTACTTTGTTACGTTGATTGATTACAATTTTATTAATAGTTAATTGGGGTTAAATTACACTTTCCAGCACTATTTTTATAGAACTTGAAAGTGCAATATGAAAAGATATTCGAGTCTAAATTCGAGGATAACACCTTTCCCTACGTGGCATTCTTTATATTATACACGGTAAATATAATAAGAGCAATGTAAATATTTCTTCATTCATTTTCGTAAAAAAATATTTATAACAAGAAACAAATGAACCATTCTATATATAAAGAAAGTATTATTTGAAAGTATAACGTAAAAGAAACTATTAATCTCCAATCTGAATGAAAAGAAAGCAATACACACTTGGTAAAGCTTTCGTTACGAATATATATTTCAATGTTGAAAACACAAGGAAAGTCCAAATCTTTGAAATAAATGATTTGTTCTTAATTTAAATATACTTTCTTAATATGTTCTGTCATTAACACGTTCGCTGCTGAGGACGCCCATCGGCGTCCAGTACTGAATTTGGCATATGCGCCGGACGCCTCTCGGCGCTTGTCCCTGCACCTGATTCACTTTCCCGCTAGCGCTAGTGCAGGTATTGGCGGGAAAGTGAATCAGCTCAGCAGCGCCGTTCTCAGCCGCGAACGTGTTAATAATAATTGTTCGAATACACTAAAGATATGGTTAATGTCAAAATAGAAATGATCGTTGTTAAATGACTAAAGGTATTATAGCGGAAGATTGATCTTGGTTGCCTAATGAGATTACGTGTAATTTAGGAAACATGTTATTCATACTATAATTTCACGACTAACATAGCGCTGGTGCTTAAAAGAACATTAATCAATTAATCAAGATGAATATCCTAAGGATACGTAGATAGACGGTTGTGTGTTGTTTGGAATATAACATTTGTCATTCCAGCAATCTAGTTTCTTCATAATCATGATTACTAACGGAAAGATCTAAGGACAGAAATCCTATCTGACCAAATGCTTATATATATATATATATATATATACGTATATCAATAGGACAAATATGTTACTCTAATTTATAAGTAGGTACTGAAATGCATTTGCATCTTTTTTCTTTTTGGTAGCATTTATCAAGACGCTCTCCATTGCGAGAGATGACAGCTGTGTAGGGTCGACCGGGCCGTGGCATGTCGTGAACACCCTTTTCGCCACCTTGAAAATGCCGTACCCATCGCCTCACATTGCTCACGTCTATTGTATCGTCTCCATAAATCTTTACCAAGCGTCGATGGATTTTAATCGGCTCAATTCCTTCAGCAGTGAGGAATTCAATCATACATCGCACTACGTCCATATCAGGCTCCATTTTTGAACAGTCTTATGCTGGCACCAACTACCGCAGAACAACGGGACTAGCTGCAAATAAAAGAGTAAGGTTCTAGCATTACCACTACGCCAACGACATCTGGCACGGACATACAAAGTCAACATAAAAAATAAGAGGCATTAATTTCGGAATGACCCTCATATATTAGATCAAGTAAAAAAAAAAAAAAAAAAGATCTGAAATAAGAAGGCATGCAGTATGATATAATCGTACTGCTCCTGCATTTCAAGGAAGTACAAATGCAGATCCGTTGTAACTTATGAAATATCAATGATCCGTCTCTACGTCTGCGTCAATCGAATCTAAAATAACCAAAGTTTATTGGACGGTTCTCTAACATTTAAACAGAGGAACATTATATTTCATTCGCACATTTTTCTTGTTTCATAAATAATACTTGAGTTGTTGAATGGAAACTAACAGCAAAGTTACTAAGAGTATATTAAGATTTGTAAAAAAAAAAAAAAAAAAAAAAAAAAAAAAAAAAAAAAGTGTGTTCTGTTAATGGGAAAATATTATAGAAATATAACAGAGAAAGATAGAAAATACTGCTTCTAGGGCGAAGCAGAAGGTAATTGATAGGGGAAAGTAATGAAGTAGTGTTACCTTCTTACTCAGAAAAAGCCATTTTCAATATTTAACAGACTCCAAAGAAATAAAGTATTCTCAATTCGGCTCTATCTGTCTGTCTGTCTGTCTATCTCTCCCTATAATATGTACTATGCTCACAATTTCGACATAAGTGTCATTCGACATTTTTCGACATTTCGACATTTTCGTTCAATTTCGACATTTTTCTTTAGTTCTATCTATCTTCCTTCCTTTCTTTATTCTTTCTTTTTAAGAGTAAGTTTTCACAGCAGTTCTGTGTAAATTACATAAGCATTTGATGAGAAAATTTGCCGATAGAGCATGAATAACCTTAACGACTGACAATATTCATACCGTAATTATGTGTGTGCTCACGTGCACTTCCTTAATGCGTAGATTGATTTTTTTTTTAAACTAATGTGTTTACGTTTCACTGGCTGACCTATTTTATAGGATGTTATTTTCATTCTTTTAGTTTATGTAGTATCTAGCTGAAATATTAGAATAACGCAAAACTGGCTGGTGGTCTCCTGGCTAGTGTAGTTTCTAACGGATATAGCTTTTGGTATACAATATCCCGATTCCTTGCGGGAGATCATCGAACAAATAACGTTGTTTCAGTTTCTAACTTAAATATATATTCACATCTTGCATACCTCGATGCTAAACTTCAACAAACCAAAGAGTGGAGAAACAAAAGATATTTTTTAAATAAAACATTAACAGACTTGAAAATAAAGCAATAACCAAGGGAAAGTAATATAAATTGTGCTTAAGAAAAGTAGAAAATAAATTTTAAGAAGAGTTAAATGTTAGTGTTATTAATAAGAATATTTACAAATCTGTGCCAAGTCAAATTAATTCCTAATATAAAATTGTAGGTATTAATTATTTAAGTTGCCACAAATGTTAAAGATTTTATTAATAGAAGTAATTTCTTACCGTTTACTAGAAAAAACATTAGGCGGTTGCAAAACTATGCAATTTCAAACATCACCCTCGTCTGAAAGAAACGATTCGTAAAGTAAGGAGATAAACATTTAGGACGCATGATGAATGTATTTGTTCTCTACTTAACATTACGGTCATTGTACAAGGCTACATTCATTTTACTAAGCTTTTTTGTTGTTTTTCTTTCAACAAGTAATAATGTCACGTGTAAACCGCGTGGACGAAATTGGTTAATGTGGCACGTGGTTCTCATAATTATTATTGAAATCGGAAGTGATAGAGAAACTAGAGTAGAGATAGAGTAGCTCTTAGGACACTTAATTGGTTGAAAATAATACTTCTTGCTATTTGATATAAAATGAAATATTTCATTTGTACGTTCCACGTTTATGACGGTTAGGTTAAAGAAGACGCTGATGATGAGAAATGAATGGGATGATAGAGTGAATAAAGTGGGAAGAAACTGGAGAACCCCGAGAAAACCCGCGTACACGTTATCTTTTCAACACAAAGTTCACTTGGCGCGAGCTGGGATCGAACAGGGATTCCATGCACCACAGGTGAACGCTCTACCACTGAGCCACCGCAAACCAACACTTCCTGCTATCTATTACCGTTTTGAGCACATTGATTGCCGGATCTGATTCACCCAAGGTTATGTAAATTATTTTGTGTACCAATTATACACATGGCAGCCTTGTATTAATCTATATATATCAAAAACAGTACTGCTTGTTTTCTGTTACCTAAATTTGAAATAAGATGAAGATAGAAGATGGTATGTATTCTTAGAATGCTAAATTGATTAAAGAAACGGTTCTCGCTTTGTCTTATCGTTTTTACTCTAACGAGGGAACCTATCCAAGTGCAACTCTGACTTCGAGTCGAGACTATGGTCGTTGGATACCTTGTCCCAAAAGAACATAACACGAAAAGTGATACATCCTCGATCGCAACCGTTGCAGAGATATAAGCGTGAAAAGTTAGAAATTGAGCTCCATACTATACATTACAAAGTTAGCTTCCGGGTCAGATTTTTCGGAAACGGGCAGGTAAGGAAACTCAGCGAATACATACCAAATTAGTGTTGGGAGCCCACCACCTTTTGAATGAAAAAATGTTGCCCCCGGGGCACTCGCAGGGTCCCAGGCGGGGTCCAACTCAAAATTGGTAAATGGAACCGGGGGTCAAGTAGCATATTGTATGAAAGCTATTGTTAAATAAAAGAAGATAGAACAAATCTCAACTCTCTATGATGACCCTGTGCAAACAGGCAACTGGTCAAAATGTCAATACAACCTACATCAGAAAATATGTGGCAACTCTTCTAAATCCGTTAAGTTGTGACAATAACAAAACAGAAAAACACGTTTAAAAATGCAAGGTATTGAAGTTAAACAAATTGTTGCAGAGTCTCTCACAGAGTTACACAACGGACCTTATCCAATTATAAGTGTGACTTCGAATGACCAATGGACCATAGAATGACCATGGTCCGTTGTGTAACTCTGTGAGAGACTCTGCAACAATTTGTTTAACTTCAATACCTTGCACTTTTAAACGTGTTTTTCTGTTTTGTTATTGTCACAACTTAACGGATTTAGAAGAGTTGCCATATATTTTCTGATGTAGGTTGTATTGACATTTTGACCAGTTGCCCGTTTGCACAGGGTCAACATAGAGAGTTGAGATTTGTTCTATCTTCTTTTATTTAACAATAGCTTTCATACAATATGCTACTTGATCCCCGGTTCCATTTGCCAATTTTGAGTTGGACCCCGCCTGGGACCCTGCGAGTGCCCCGGGGGCAACATTTTTTCATTCAAAAGGTGGTGGGCTCCCAACACTAATTTGATATGTATTCGCTTAGTTTCCTTACCTGCCCGTTTCCGAAAAATCTGACCCGGAAGCTGACTTTGTAATGTATAGTATGGAGCTCAATTTCTAACTTTTCACGCTTATATCTCTGCAACGGTTGCGATCGAAGATGTATCCCTTTTCGTGTTATGTTCTTTTGGGACAATGTATCCAACGACCATAGTCTCGACTCGAAGTCAGAGTTGCACTTGGATAGGTTCCCTCGTAAGTGGATCACTAGTGAAACTGGAAGTTATTTTGGGTTTCTATTACATCTGGTTTCAGTAGACAGTTAAGCAGGGATAGGAAAGGTATAGACATTAAGCGCCGTGTGTGTCTAAATTGATACAGACATTCTTTCCTACCTGGGCCACGTATATCATTTTACTTACACAGTCGAGACTCTATTGAGGGCCAAAGCAAAATCATCTTCTTTACCTAATCGGGCCTAGTTGACCTTGAGAAAGGTAGTCTGTTGTTGTGTCTGTTGTCAAAAACCTTTATAAAGCTTACGAAGGATAAACCAATGTGTATCAATTCCGATACACACGGCCTGAACGTATTACCTTTTGAAAGTACATCTTGGCCCGGGAAGGGGGAACCAGAAGACCTGTTTTTTGGCGAACAATGTGTTAATACGGTTACTCGATTGTAGGCAACCGCTTCTCGCTATCTATTGTCGTTTTCTTCACTTTAATGCTTAACGCTAAAACGAGAATCGGTTGATTTTTCTACAACTTCTAGTTAGAATATCAGCGTCAACACGAAATTTGATTTCTAAGTTTCGACTCTGTACATCGTTGCCAAATTGATGATATTTTGTTAAGTAGTACTTCAGACCTTTTGTATTCCAATTGGACACACGGATAGACTTGGTAAATTTATATTGAAAGGTTGCTTGGTAAATCAGACTCCTTAAAAACTGAATTATGGGTCAAGTTATTCTGTAGAGTAAGTAAGAATTATAGTACAGATGAAACACATAGTAAAAAAAAAGTCTTATTTCGAAACTGATCATGAAATGAACGCTCTCTAAATTGTTATTTAGTGTAATTTAGTTTTTTTTTCACCTTTTCTCAATGTTGGAATGTTTTACAATTTTACTACTTTTTGAATAGCATTACTTTGCTTTCATTCAAATGAAAGATCAAAAAGTCGAATGTTATCGATATGACAATTATTTTCTGTCGGCTACAGAATACTTCATACAAGGTTCCCAATAGAAAATACGTTGAAACCAGTTGTTTGGAAGTCGAAAAGTAAATGCGGTTTTAAATCTTCAGGAGAGTAAAATCATTCAAGGTATTTTCCAATCCCCTTGAGTATTTTGTCATTGTTTTTTTTATTATTTTAACAACGTGAAATGAAATCTTTAGTTTTACGTCCCACGGTTATGCCGGTTAGGCTAAACGAGACGGTGATGATGAGAAATGAATGAAATGGTTGAATGAAGAAGGTGGGAGGAAACGGGAGAGCACCGAGAAAACCCACAAGCACGGTGTTTGTCCACCACAAAGTCCACACGGCGCGAGCTGGGATCGAACCAGGAACCCCAAGCACTGGAAATGAACGCTGTACCACTGAGCCACTACCACGCTTTCTTTAAGTATTTTCAGAAGTGTTATCCAATTAACTCGGTCGAAAAGCTTTTTGACAGTGGATGTAGTACAAACCCAACTCTTTCTTTACTTCAAGAATTCTTTCTGATATAATTCGCATCAATCCAATAGCATCTCTGGTGCCTTTTCCTTTCCGGAATCCAAATTGATCTTCTTCTAACCTCTCGTCTGCCTTACTTTCCAGCCGCCTTTTCAGAATGCGTGCAATGATCTTTCCAGTGTGGGAAATCAGGTTAATGGTTCTGTAATCGCTGCACTTCTTTGCTTGATTTTTCTTGTGCAATGCAATCATTGCAACATCAAGAAAATAATTTGACCACTCTACTCAGGTAGATCTTGTTAATAAGTGAAGACAGTAGTTTCATTGCGTTGTGTCCTAATCCCTTGAGCAAATCTACTGGTATGTCGTCGTCTCGAGTGGCCTTTCTCCTTCGCATGTCTTTAATTGCTTGTACTACTTCCTTTTCAATATACTGATTCCTTTTTCATCACTATCCACCCCTTTCTCTGCTTCGATCGCAATATCTTTGGGCGGTTCTTCTGATCATACAGATCTTTTATGTATTCCTCCCAATTTCTAAAAATTCCTTGATGGTACATCAGATCATATCTGCTGCCGTTTCATTATTTCTTCACATATTTACTCCATGTACTTTTCTTTGGCTTTGTCCGTTTCTCTTCTCAAAACATTATTCAGCCTTCTGTATTCATTGATGTCCTTGTTTTTTGCTCTTCTGCGTTCCTCCATCTTCTTAAGCATCACGTCAGTTATCTAATATAGTCTATAATAGTTATATAAGAGTTATAGTCTATAATAGTCTATAATAGTTCTAGAAATCTAAATCCGGGTTGAAATAAAAAAATGCCTACTCTGGATTAGAATAGCAAAATACAGTACGATGCGACTGCTACGAGCGCAGGATCTTGTTCAAGAGGCCTATTCCGTAACGGCTTGAGTCAACGTAACGCAAAATCTGTTTGTTGGTTTGCAAGAACAGACGTAACAGTTATAATCTACATTTCCATATTTTGTGGAGTATTACACACAGTGCACACATAAACTGGGACTTTGGAAAAGAACTTTATTCCCCAGTTCGACGATTCGGAAATTCAAGCTCTACATACAGTCATATTCATTTAAGTTCAAGACCCATTGCATATCTGTGCCCCTTTCCAGAAATTACTACATTCAACGTTTTGGAAGAAACATATGTTCAGTTACTCCTCACATCAGTAGTCATCATATTTCTTCTCATCTTTCATTCTTATACTCTCATTAGGGCCTATCTCAAGTCCAAAACATTTTTATAAAATAATTTTCCTGATAGTTGACTCAGTCAGGCAGTATTATTTCATCAACATAAATAAAATGTTCGGTAATTATATAATCAGCGTCTGATAACTGTGCCTATGAGTGATCATCATTAAATTAAAAGATTTTAATCATGTTACCCCTATAACCTGTACTACTTTAGCTCTTAAAAATGGTACTCTGATTCAAAGATTGTGCTCTGATCTCTGGTAGAAGAGATTCTTGGTTGAATTCCCCTTCTTATTTTATTTTATTGGATTTAACACAACAGGGTAGAACCCATTTACAGTGTTCATACAGTGTTTACAGTATTTTTACAGGTACTATAAGTTATTACGAATTCCATTTACAATGTCTTTCTTGTAAGCTTTTATCTTACAACTTAAATAAATATCTTTAACTTTTTTACTTATACTATTACAGGTTGCACTCAGTCTCCATGTTGGCGACTTCTGGAGTATATTAGTCCTTGGTTTTGCGGAATAAAATATATCAAACTTATCTGGCCTTGTGTTTCGAGGTAAAACACGAATATGAGAAGATGAAATAAGTTCATTACAGTCAACTTTAGCATTAAATATTTTATAAAGGAATACCATATCAAGTAGAATTATTCTTTGTTGTATACTCATGATACCAAAATTAGTATTTAGAGGGTCACTGCTATCCGTCTATGGGTATACGTGTGTTGATTTGTACGTTAGATACCTTAAATATTTTGATTTAATTCTTTCTAGGTTGGCAAAATTATTTTTGAAGATCGGATTCCAAGATTACTTAAATATTCCAATTTGGAACGAACATAGACTTCATAAAGTCTTTGAAGTGTTTTTTTTTTTTTTTTAATTCTCGCTCAGTCCTAAGGATCAATCCAAGATTTCTCTGCGCTTCATTAATGATGTTGCCAATATGACAATCGAATGTTAATTTTGAATCATAAAAGATACCTAAGAGATACCTAAAATTGTAAAAGCGTCATATCCTTCCGAGCATGTGTCGTTAGCTGCAGTGTTAGGTCAAGCTTTATCTTTTTTATATATAAACTGATTCAAAATACAATGCGAAAGAAGAGGCAATCTCATCATTAGTGTTTACTTCCTGACCATTGTAGGATAATGCACTTGCATTCAATGGCGCGTTTTATTTTTAATGAAATTTCAAATTGGTTGGAATTTGATTCTATTGCAGATTTCTGACGTTATCGCGAAATTATTGTATTGATATCACGTTTTATTTCCTTACGTAATCGAGTAAATTCTGTAGTGTGATAATCTACGTTAATAGCAGTTTGTCTCATTTCTTTTCAATGGTATACCTTATCTTTTACCGTTTTAATGATATCTCATGTGAACCAACAAGGATAACTTTGAC
The DNA here is from genome assembly GCF_964235325.1 of Thermobia domestica. Classification (NCBI taxonomy): domain Eukaryota; kingdom Metazoa; phylum Arthropoda; class Insecta; order Zygentoma; family Lepismatidae; genus Thermobia; species Thermobia domestica. The sequence goes on from NC_137454.1 coordinate 221,952,351, forward strand.
TGCATTGATTTTCTGAAGCAATGCTTCGATCAGATATTTTATATAAAATGTCAAAATTTGTCAACTACCATATTGATACTATTACAGTGATTAAGAATATTCCAATTTATGTGAGAAATTTCTAAATAAAGTTGTTGAATATTTGCTTTTCTAAAGTTATATCCAGAAATATTAGATCTTGTTTTTGAAGCTGAACAATGACTGGATTCTATAGTAATATCTAGTGCAGGGTAAAATTGTCCTGTTTTACTAGTGGAAACTCTTCCCTAATGACTACATTATGTGTGTTGCTACGAATTAAATCTAGTGTTTACCCATCACTATTGCAGACATTATTGAATTAATTTAACTGGTAGAGGGACATTAAATTATGCAAGCATTTATATTTATCCGTTGCATCCTAAAGATTGAATTTAGTACCAGTTATATTTCTTAAATTGAAATCAGTCAACATGAAAATAGTACAAAATGGTGGATATTTTGATTCAACATATTGATACACTTCTTCATATTGTTTCATATTTGATTCAGGCGGAGAATATATTACAGACACATAAAATCTCGCATTTTCATATACAATTTTGGCCAATACGCAATCAACATTTAATCACAGGAGTCTATTATGGACGCTTGAAATTTGCTTTTTAGCACCGTTAGAAGCACCCCTCCTCCAGTAGCTTTACCCTCCTTTTTAGATCTTTATCCTGTCTCAGTGCCGTGTATTTGTCATTGGGAAGATCACCACTATAAAATCCAGACTGTAGCCATGTTTCACAGACACCTATAATATCATAATTCGATGGTAGTACATTACAATAAAATGTACTTTTTTTTTGTTATTAAATCCCCTCGTATTTTGAAAATATACATTTAGAATTGATTTTTAACCATATCTGTCCCCTGGCTATTATTCTAATTTCCTGCATACTGTAACAGTTTTGTTTCCCTCACATTCTTGTGGTGGACAACATCGTGATTTTCTCAAAGTTCTCTCGTTTCCTATCACATTCTCATTCCACCAAATTATTTCTTAGTCATTCACTTTCATTAATTATCCGCCTCCTTCAGCCTAAAGAACATAATTGTGGGACGTTAAACTTGAAATCTTACTTTATTTCTTTCATTCTTAACGTCCGCTGTTTATCTTTGTCAAAAGTGTAATTCTTGAGATAATTTTTACACATATAATTCTATGCTCTTCTAAGAACCAAGTCTTTTTACTATAAGTATTTGGTAATGTATTACATTATTGAATTTCTTGCTCTGGATCGTCTTCTATTTTTTTTTTTTTTTTTTTTTCAGAACACCAAGATAACATGAAACTGTATGGTTTAAGATCATAGAAGAGAGAAATATTTCAAATTCTTGAAGGTCATATTTTGAAAAGATATGGATATATGAATAAAAAAAAAGATTATAGCGTATTCATCTAACATCAAAACGAGAGAACAGAGAAGAGATTAACGTCAAACGAGAAATGAAGATCGAGATTTGAATTGAGAAGAAGGAAGAACAATTTCACGCTTTGGTGATTCATTTGTCTTTTATTTTTTAATGTTTTTTTTAACATTTCCTTCGGCAGTACACGTAATATTTTTCAACATTCTTTATTTCCTCCCGCTCTTTCCACTTCCCTTACTTGAAAGTCAAATAGTGCATCTATGTCATCTGCCATGTGACAGTTTAATTTCCTTTCGCTTTTTTTGTGTGTTTCTTTCCTACTTTCTCTCTTAGCATGCATTAGTAGCAACCTTTTCTTCTCCAAATTCTGATTCTAAAGCAGCCATGTCCAATTTACCTTAATATTCTGAAAAATCCTTCTCATCTTACGAGAGTAATATTTAAATTTTTACGGAGGAATATCTTGAGTCTCTCTCTCAAGGAGTTAACACAAAGAATTTGTATATGATTGTAAAGTCTTAAATGCAGAAAATATAAATTACAATTCCCTTTCTTTGGAAGAGGTTAATCGAACAGATAAATGAAAGTGAATCTAAAGTTGAAATAATCACGAACACAAATATACAATAGAAGAAGTTAACTAAAAGCTGTAATATATTATGCGCCTATTCTGTGATATTTTGAGCGAAAGATGCAGAAGATATTTTTTTAAAAAAAGCAGAACAAGACTACGATTTGAATACATGTGAGCGACTGTTGTTGCAATTCTTCGATATTTTTCTAAAAGTGTCAATGATAGCTCCGAATTCTCATCGCAGGTACATGTGACATTATATACCAGTATTATCACTTACCAGAGCCCACAGAATGTTGAGCTGAGTGCATTGTATTACTCATGTTAAACTGTGTAATGGGTAGTCAGTAAACCTTTGTCAAATTTTGCTTTAAACTTGGAAATATGACTACAAACAGGTACGAAATGCTGTAAGTGCCATTCGACCATGCATCAATATGTCTCGCAACGTCCTTCTAGTGGACTCCACGCTTCTAAACTTGACAGCAGCGATAATACCACGAGAGAACTCAACTGTATTCCACAACGAGAGTTCCATGGCTGCTTCCAGCGACGACAACAACTCTAAAATAAATGTGTAGATAATTTGAGGACGCAAGCATGCATAGGTGATAACTTGTCATAGCGATTGTTATAGCATCAGTCCTGGAATAAAATAAACAGTCCTTGTGTGTGTAAATGTGGGTGACACTAACAAGTGCTTATTCACGTAAAGCTTACGCTGTAACCACATGACGTTTTAAATCGTTGTTGTCTAAGATTGCAATAAGGAAGAGCTGAGAATTATTAGAATTATGTAACTCATTCCAAGGGCGTATTCACGGGGTCAACCGGATTCAAACGCTCCTCAAATCTTTCTAGCTCAACATACATTTGTGCACTTTCTCCATAAAACTATACTTGTTTAACAGGAAAATGAAAATTTGATCTTACACTTTATATGTACTCTTTCTCTTATAAAACAATCTGATTCTATCTTTTTTGTCGAAATTATAGGTGGAAGTATTTTACAATTGCTTTTCGAGTGCAAAATAATATCCGTTCAATACTACATAGAGACGCAATGGCTTCTAAGTATCAAACCTCTCCCAAAAAGCTTGGGACCCTCCCAACAAAAATATCTGTGTGTACGCGTGACTCATTTTATTTCTATTGGGATAAAACGGTTACTACAACACTGGATTTTTTAACTTTATTGTCGATAATAGTGACACCACGTGACTCCACTCGGCATCCTTAACGTTAACTACTGACAGTAGCGACACTATGTGACTCAACTCGGCATCCTTAAGGTTAACTACTGATCATACCAACCCATTTGACTCAAGTCGGCAACCTTAAGATTTACTACTGACTTTAGCAAGACTACTGACTCGAGATAAATTGTTATCCAATGTCGTTGTTTCTTCTTTCCAAAACGAAACTTCATCTAATATGAGGGGAATTTCGTTCTTTATGAGGAAGAAATTTTTGAAACCGGGAAGGGTTGCTCTTCCTGTTCGAAGTAATAATGAGAAATAAATACAATTTCGTACTCAGACAGAATAGTTAAAACAGAAAAAAACAGTACGGAACTTTAACAGGGCGAGTTGTTTGTATCATTAAGTTATTAAAACAATGACTGTTGCGAACTCCCAACATACTAAGCTGGATCTTTAGAAATAAAGATACACAACAAGATATATAAAGAGATAGACCCCATCGCTAGAAAATAGATCTATATATTCTATACATATCAACAAACAACTTAAAAGTTTCAGCTTCCTGACCACTCTTTAGCTACAGGAATGAAACGGGATACATACCAGAATTATGAATCGTTTTCTCATAATTCGTGTAGTTTTCAATTTTCAAGTTATATATTTCTGTCACCTTTATTACGATTCTCGTCCACGTCTATACACCATACACTAAGAAAAATCCGTTATCCGGACAGCGGTATATTTTACAAATATACGGTATCCTTATCTGTATTACAGAAATCAGTACGGAGCATACGTTATCTATATTCTATATATGTACTGCTCTTTGATGTTCCACCATGTCGTTGCAGTATGTCTGACATCTAACAGTCTTCCGGATATTACATACATAAGCTATATGTTACTTATGCTCATCAGTATGTGATATCCTGACCGTCTATATACAGTTTTTTTTTTTCGTTTGTACGGAAAGTACGCTTATTCGGAAGATTTATACGCAAAGTACGTATAAAATATCCTTTTTCAGTTATCCGTTTGCTGTATGTTAAGTCCAAAAACAACAGGATTTACACGTTTTTACGTACGCCACATACGATTTTTTAAATCAGTATAGCAATCTTTGTAACATATTATCAAAAGCGTAGAGTTCATTTTGGAATGTGTTCTAAACACTGTAATATGACATCTCCGAGGGCATTTCTGAAGACAAGACATCTGTTTTCAATGCATCTTTAAGTGTTGAAAGCAGATAGAGGCCAGAATGTGATACTTCTTAGAAGCATAACGGACGAGGGAGAATTATGATGTTAGATCCTGAAGAAGGTTTTTATCTTACCAGAAGACCTTTCCTCCAGGGTCGACGGACCTAAAGTAAACAGACTCAATAAATTCAACTGATCCATCAAAATTCTTTCCACGATGCAATGAGATAATTTTTTCAAGTTACAAATACGAGTATTCTAAACAATTAACCTCCTGTCCTTCATCACCAGAGCCTTAAAAAGAGCCACGTCTTCTGCATTAGTTACATAAATTGGACATACATACTTTGGCAAATCTTTAGCTAAGCCCACCCATAGCTCCTCCTCCCTATAAATTAAAACACACACTTCGGCAAGGTAGAGTCGGTCAGTACTGTCTGCTCCGTAAATACCCTTCAATTTATTTATACATATTTTTGTGTATTGCCGTCATTTATGGCCGTAATTTAGTCACGTATACACTGAAAAAATTGACTTGGTCAGAAATACCAAATTTGTTTGATCAGGGCATTTGGTCACTTTATTTGATTAGTTTAACCAAAATTTGGTCATTTATACCAAACGTGTTAGGTCATGAACACTATATTTTTTGTGAGAATATTTGGTTGATTAATTTGATTATGCCAACCAAATCTTAAGTGATTTGGTAAAGATTTGTCTTTCCTGACCAAAATGTTTAGTTACAAAGTCACGTGTATCGATTTGACTTCTGGGTAATCTTTATGTCAGCTATCAGTGTTTGAGCGTATATAAGTGACAAATAAAACTGACTATTTAGCAGCACAGACTGAATAATTGAAATGTGTGATTAATTGTGTAAATCGAGATAAATACTTTTCGTATATATTACTTTACTGTAATGTAATGTGTATTGGTTATTTTAGTGGCCGTAAATTTGGCTTAAAAACAGGCCTTTATATATAGATAAAGTGGGCAAGTTGTATTGACGACGCTAGGGCAGGAAGCAAAATCATAGGGGCAGAGATTGGGGCACTTCCTATTCCTCTATTAGGAACTTCCGAACGGTGGGTATGCATATAAACAAGGCAGTTAAGAACAGCTCACACTAAGTCACAATATCGGCTCCGGAGCCGTCGGTGGATTTGGGAGAGATATTAAATGTCATCCGAAGTATGAAGCATACTTTTGAAATAATTTTTCATACGGAATTCAAATATGGGAATTCTTACCTTTGAGATCGATATTTCCTGAGAAATACGTTAATAAAAGCGTGGAAGTTTACGTTTGGAACACCACTCGAAACAGTTATTTAAGAAATACAAATTTCCGCAATTTACTTCTTACTAACCTCTAAAAGATTTGCACAGAGCGACATGAAAATATCTCACTTGGTATAAGTAAAATTCAAGGGGGCCACCAGAAGTAATTGTTGAAAAATCACAATTCCTTCCGCCCACGAGAGTTTGTGGTGGATATTATCGTGTCCGTGAATTTTCTCGAGGTTCTCCCGTTTCCTCACACATTCACATTCCATCATTTTTTTTTTACAATCGTTCCCTTCCATTAATCACTCGTCACCTTTGACATAAAGGGTACAAACATAGTACGTGCAACGAATTATTTTGTGGAGAGGAGTCGCGGTGGTAAGGTGGTAGAGCGTTCACCTCTGGTACATGGGGTCCCTGGTTCGCTCCCAGATCGTGTCAAATGAACTTTGTGGGTTACAAACACCGTGTGAATGAGTTTCTTCCGGGTTATTCCGTTCCCTCCCACTTTCTTCATTCCACCTGTCATTCGTTTCTCATCATCACCGTCTCTTTTAGCCCCCACGACATAATCGTGGTACATTTTCAGTTTAGTACCTAGAGCAACATAATTTCTACCAAATGTTTTGGTGAAATTCACTAAATGCAGGTTTAGTGTTTACAACCAAATTATTTAGTTCTAAGAATCAAATCTGGATCATTTTAACCAAATTGTTGGTATTCCCAACCAAATCGTACTCATTTGTTCATTATTTGGTCAAAATTACCAAATGCATATTTGGTACTGGGAACCAACTATTAGCTTCCTGAAACCAAACAAATTGTAACCAAATAATTTCGTGTTGGTGACCAAACGTTTGGTTTGCGCTATATTGCCCAAACGATTTGGCCACTAGCACCTATTTTTGGTCAATCTGACCAAAACTTTTTTCAGTGTACGGAATGACATCCCTCAACAAGTACAGTATCCGGGGAAGGGGAAAGAAAGGAAGCAGCCTAGGATTCGTATGTTAGGTACTGCCCGGGATTTGCAGGTGTAAATGAGGAAAACGCAGCAATAACGTCAGTAAGGATGGCTGACCTGAAAAAGTTAATACACAATTTTCGACCGAGTGTCTCCGTTGGAAATAGACCCCGCAACCGCTCGCCCCGCAGCTATTCTTGACAGGTAAATTTAGTTAAAACGTACATAGGTAGAAGCTTGAAATTTTTGTACAGTTAAGTCTTAAAACGTAAAAGCTAAATTTAATTCACGTGTAATTATAATAAAACATGCTTATTAATTTTTAAACTACGGCAAAACGGCATGTAATTTTAGCACATACCACGTGTATATGAGGAGCTCGGGCGATCACAATGGTGTGTCATTTTCTAACTTTCTAGTAAACTGGAAAAGAAGGTTGACTATTTCTTGCTATTCAATGCAATGACACACATCGAACAAGCTTTCCCTGCCATCTGTAGGTACATTTTCGAAATTAAACTACTTACATAATGTTCTATGGTTCAAGTCTAACCCATTCCACCCAATAACCCAATTTGAGCGAAAGTGGTGCTTATCATTATGTTCGCCCCGAGACACTCATATATAAGGGATGTCAAAAAGGAGTTTACAATTTTCAAAACTCATATTGCTTTATTCATTTATCTTACATACATGGCTTTGGTGTTATTTTGTAGAAAAATACATCGAACTTTATACCTTATATCTAAAGAGGTTCAATGTGATTTCCACTGGTGATCCGGCACACATTCTTAGATACTCTACAACGTCTTCAAACGCACGGGGACGACTTAAAGATTTGTTGTATTTTACCGATCATCCAGCTTCAATAAAACATTTCTTTCACTGATAAATAGTAGGCTTTCTGGGAGGATCTTTAACATACTTTGTACGAAAATTACGTTGCATAGTTCTTACAGACTTGTCAAAATACATAGCTAACACGCTCGGGACCAGTAAAGGCAGCCATCTTTGCAGCAGCTGCCGCTAGCGCTTGCAATGGCCTGTTTTTAAACTAGTGTACTACGTGAGTCAAAACTTGATGTATTGGTGCACCATTGCTATAAAATGACACCAAAACCACGTCTGTAAGACAAATGAATAAATCAAAATGAGTTTTCAAATTTGTAAAGTACTTTTAGATACACCCTGTATATTCACTCATGAGCAATTTAATTAGAGACAGCCAAGGACGCCCATGTTGTGGTTTCCAAGGGGGCAAATATAAGCGACGTTTCAAAAATAGTTTCAAATTTTGCTGTAACTAATGTAAAAATTCTATTGGATTTTCGATATTCTGAAGTACAATTTCCTCTGGGGGGCAAGCGCCCCACCTTGCCCCCATGATGGGCGACCTTGGAGAAAGCTACCGTTCTGGGTAGTGTTGCCCACGAGACAAGAAGTGCATTTTCATATTCGAGAAGAGAAAAGAAACGTAATAATTCTCGTCTCGTTTTCGAGTATAGAATCGAGACACGATGAGAAGTATCATGAAAAATTCGTCTCTCATTTCGATTCTTGAAGAAATTACATGTTCATATTTTAAAATAAAAAGTTACTTGTAGACTAAATACAACACTAAAAATCCTATTTTGTATTTCGAAGTTCATGAAAAATTAAAGAAACAGAAAAAGGAATAGGTAATTATTTTGTTTCTTGTGTAGATACACTTAGTATCTTTCTTCTCCGTAGTAGGATTGTAGGATTAAATATATTACTCAATCTTCAATTTACAGTCTAATACGAATAATAGTTTCTTCAGTGTTGCAATACAATTATAGTCGTTACGTGTACTACATTACAGGGTGTCCCAAAAGTAATGGGAAAAAAGAAACCACAAATTCCTTGCACCAAAACAAGTAAAAAAGTTTATATGACATATAGTCCGGAAGTGGACAGGGGCGTACCTAGACAACTTCGAATGTAGGGCGAATGGAACTTCACACTTAGGAAAAGGAATTTGCCGACTTACAGAACCGCATTGAAGATGCATGGTAACAGTTACACAACACACCGGAAGTGATGTAATGAATTCGAAACTCACTACTAGTACGTTGCATAGATATGAGAGGACAGCACTTTGAACATCTCCTGTAAGTACATTTATGCCTAGCACGTACGACTTAGTAGTTTGTAGTGCTACTCTGTGTTAGATACTACGTTACAAATACAGTACGTCGTTGTGTATTCTGCCTGTTATTTCATTACATTACACAACTAGTTACACTTGTTTCTATTTCTACCCTCTCTCTGCAAGTTTCTATATAGTATACTACTTTCCATTGCTCCCTGAGAGATCATGCAATTGTGCCATGGATAATAACTTCTTTCTGTATGATTTCCATCTTTACTGCACTGCTTCATTACCCCTACCGTGCAGACATTCGGTGAATCCCTAAATGATGCAAGGAGAATCTATGGCGTAGTTATGTAACACGCGTATAACATGTCAAGCCAATGTGATTTTTACGTATTTATGAACTCCCTTCCTAGCTCCTATCATTATTCCACTCGTAGGTGTGAAGTTTCTTTCTCCCGACATTCGGAGCTGTCTAGCTCCGCCCCTGTCCACTTCCGGACTATATGTCATATAAACTTTTTTACTTGTTTGGGTGCCAGGAACCCGGAGTTTCATTTTCTACCATTACTTTTGAGACACCGACTAGAGTTTTCTTAGTGTTTGTGTCGAAATATTAAGGTTATAGCCAGGAATCGAAAACTCACGGGTCGTAAACACGAGTCTGGCACCTTACTGGATTACAGCCAAAACATATAGGCCAATGTATCAAATTATATTTGTATTATTATGAGCTTAGTTTTCAAAGCTAACACCTAGGTCAGAACATTGAATATAACTATACCTGAATATTAAATGCAGTTTCTAAAATGCATTTCGAATCGGATTAAATGCTCAGTGGACAAATGAAAGAAATAACTTGAAAAAAAGTATTGTAAAATTGGTGTAAATATGTTTAAGTAACTCAAAACACGAAACATACAAATCAGTATGTCGTATCATATCTAAGACAGAAAATAAAGGTTGTGGAAAATACGTTGCATTAGTCATTTGTACAAAGTTATCTAGTTTTCAATATCTGAAAGTATGATAATCCTACATAAAACTCTACCGATTAAAAGTATAATTTCATCCAAACATTGTCGGCTGCCGTAAAAGATTTAGTTTTCTTTGCTTGTGTGGATTTGTTTAAAGAATCAATCGCTCCCTAAGTGCAGAAATAGCATCAGTGCAGAGCAAACTGAAACCATCGATTCCTCTAGTTTTCGGTCAACTTGTTTGTCTTTCCAACTTTTCTAGTTTCTCCAAACACCATACTACAGCCGAATGATCAGCGTTTATTTTCTCAGCGATCTCTCGAGTCGTCTTCCTCACTTCTGCTTTATCGGGCTTAGCTTCAATTTGTCATTTAACAAACAATCGACTTTACTGATCTTTGGTATCTTTCAAGAGTAAGTCACCACGTCAGAAGTTTTAGAATCAACTTTCCATTCTTTATATGTTCGCTTACATTGATTAATTTAACCCACACTTTCATTAATCTTTCGAATTGTTTGTACTCTCTGCGACCGAGTCTAAATAGTTACACTCAAATATTTTGCAAAATTCATGTTCAGGTTTCCTATTCTCTCAGGTATGAAAATAGATGAATGCATATATATATATATATATATATATATATATATATATATATATATATATATATATTTCCTATGACGTATATATGTACAAAGTATTAAACATAAGCTTTCGAATGATATTAACAAAGCATACAGTCACTACGATTTATGGACACAGATATGTTTTAAAGTACCCAAATTCCTGCATTAATTCCCGAATTCCTGAGTTGAGTTTAACAATTCTTTCAGCAGTAAGGCTGTATGAGACGGAACCTATTGATTAACCTTTAATCCGAACCACATGAGCTCCCGTCGGGAATCCAACCCAGGTCTCCCAAGCCAAAGGCGCGTACGCTAACCGCTTAGCCACAGGACTCTAAATTAATATAAAGTTTGTTATATTATGACAGTTAGACTAGAATGACGTTTTATTCTTATTTCTAATGTTTATTTAACTATTTCAGGTACTGATGTAACGTCGTAGTGAGACTCGCCATCGCAGATCATCAATACTACAGATAGGTACATCATTTCTCGCGTTGTAAATTGGATAAATTCAATACCTATAGTATTCATTAAAAACATGTGAGAAACAGAAAAGAGATCTGAAGAAGGAATAGGACAACATAAAGACGACGTCAGATTAAGAAATGAAATCTTTAAGTTTTACGTCCCGCGTGATGCCGGTTAGGCTAAAAGAGACGGTTGATGAGAGATGAGTGAAATGGCGGAATGAAGAAAGTAGGAGGAAACTGGAGAACCCCAAGAAAATCCACGAGCACGGTGATTGTTCACCAGAAAGTCCACATGGTGCGATCTGAGATCGAACCAGGGACCCCAAGCACTGGAGGTGAACGCTCTACCACTGAGACACCGCGGCCCCCGACGTCAGATTAAGAACAGAGTACAATGTAGTATATAATCACGTTAAAGAAACAGTATATGAAATAAATTTGGAAAGAATAAAAGGACTGAAGAGAGAAAAGAGATGTATAATATGGAAGTGGAAAGAAGTTGAATGAATTAAGAACCGAAGAAGGATGTATTGATGAATTGGACGAGCAGACTTATGATGAATTGAAAAAGGCAGTGGTGGACAAAATACAGGAGTGATCAGAAAGTACGACGAATGTAGTTACACAGTGCCATCTACTAATATTGTATTCATTTCAACTAAAACCTGTGACAAACATCTTGGCATTTCAGCTAAACGAATAAAACGCAAGTTCTGACGCAATGTTGCCAGGTGCTAAGGGTGTGGCTATGACTAAGCAGACAAACTACAGCGCCATCAGATGGCAGAGGATAGACGTGGATGGGTGCGAAATAAATGGGACAATACCCCTTGCATCTCATTTGCTAGTAGCTTTTAAAGGTACCTTGGAGCACCGCCTTCAAATGCCAAGATGTCTGTCGTGCCGTTTAGTAATCCCGATAGCCTAAACCTTGGGTATGCACGACTCCAAAAGTGCATTACCACGTGCAATTCTCCTTTTCCTGAAATAGCAGGCAACCCAAAAAACTCGCGGTTGAGTTGGTTGCGAATTCGAAAGGCGTTGGACCAAATCTCAATTTTGTAACAAATATATCAGTGTAGCAAACTGCAAATAACAGAATAAAACGAATTGTTAACAATGACAATTTTATTATCGTGGCGGAGTTGGATGACATCAAAAGTTACAAAATGATCTTACTTAAGCAGTTCAAACAAGATGAATGGCAAGAAAGAGATATCACAGGAAAGCATTTCTCTCCTTCCTTCCCATAAAAGAATCTCATAAAAAAGAAAAAAGTTAAATAATGTAAAAGTTTAAAATAAAAGCCTCGCCAAGAAAATGGAAAGTTGACAACGAAAAGGCAAGAACAACTGAACAAAAGTGCATGCGAATGAATTGTGCACAGATATTGCAGACGTAAAATGAGGATAAGGGTTTCGTATTTTCCAAAAAAAAAAAAAAAGCTGAGGTGGGGCACGGACCTCTTTAAACTTTTGATCACGAAATATGAAAAGTGCTAAAAACACTATGTCAAATGTGTATAAAGGACATGAAGAATTGCAACGAAACTTTACGTATAGACAATACACAAAAAATATAGGAATACGGTTTTTATTTTCTGCGGAAAAACGGTTTCAGTGTGCAAAAGAACCCACCCCAAATTTTGAACGTTTACGCCCGAAAGATAAGAAGTGAACCGAAGTGAATGAAATTTTCCACACATATTGTAGACATAAAATGTGGGTATACGGATTTCCTATTTACCTGGAAAAGACGGTTAAGTGGGCACGGACCTTTCCAAACATTTGATCACGAAATATCAAAAGTGCTAGTGACAGTATGTCATATATGTGCAACGACGTGAAGAATTGCAACAAAACAATGTGTGTGGACAATACACAAAGAATAAACGAATACGGGTTTTTGTGTTCTGTGGAAAAACGATTTTAGGGAGCAAACGTCCCCACGGAAAAATTTGAAAGCTGAAGCACGAAGGGCAAGGAGAAGTGAACCAAAGTGAATGACATAGTGAACAGATATTGAGGACGTAAAATGAGGATACGGGTTTCGTATTTTCGTGAAAAAATGTCCTTTGGGGCACGGACCCCTCCAAACCTTTGGTCAGGAAATATGAAAAGTGCTAGTAACACTATGTCAAATATGTGTAAAGACATGAAAAATTGCAACGAAACCTTACGTATAGACAATACGCAAAAAACAAAGAAATATCGTTTTTTCATTTTCTGCGGAAAAACGGTTTCAGGGGGCAAAAGAACCCACCGAAAAATTTTGAAATTTGAGGTCCAAAAGGCAAGAAGAAGTGCACCGAATTGAATGACATTGGGTTTCATATTTTCCTATAAAATGGTTGCGTGAGTCACGAACCTTTTATACCGTTGATTACGAAATATCAAAAGCGCAAATAAGCATACGTCAGAAGTTCGTAAAGAATATGGAGAATTGCAACGAAACTTCGTATAGAAACAATTTACAAAACAATACATTAAACGTGTTTTAATATTTGCGGAAAAACAGTGTTAGAGCCTAGGCCCCCTCAGAAAAAGTAAATATTACCGTAAGAGCGCAGGAAGGAGTAAGCAAATGAAATTGAATGTAGATATTATATAGTCCCTATGCATTTTGTGTTTCTCAAGTGCCCCTATCCGTTTTGCTTCAAATTTGGCAGATCAACAGCAAACTGGACATAAATCGACACGTGTTCTTGCTTATGTGCAAAAACTTTGTAAGTGTTAAAGCTGCTTCCTGAAATACTATAAAATACGCTAAACTGTTTGTGCTTGTAGTCGATCTGCCAAATTTGTAAAAATCGGAAGGAGACACGACACTTGTGAAACACGAAAGGTCATATTTTACATAACCAATATCTACATACAATTTTATTCGCTTCGGTTAACTCCTCCCGCTACTCAACGCATTTGTCCACTCAACAGTTTTTTTTTTATTCCAGGAAAATATGAAACACGTATTTTCTCATCTTACCTCTACAATATTTGTGCACTTTTCATTCACTTCGGTCCACTTCTTGCGTTTTAGGTCAAATTCCAAAATTTTGGACGGGGGCTCTTGCCCACAAAAACCGTATTCCCCCGAAAATTAAAAAACGTATTCGTTTATTTTTAGACTATTGTTTGTATACAAAGTTTTGTTGCAATTTTTCATATCCTTTACACACATCTGACATACTCTTACTAGCACTTTTGATATTTCGTGATTAAAGGTTTGGAGAGGTCCGTGCCCCACCCATCCCTTTTTTCCAGGAAAATACCAACCCTGTATTCCCTCATTTTATGTCTGCAATATCTGTACAAAAAGTTCATTCACTTCAGTTCACATCTTCTTACCTTTCGGGCGCGAACTTTGAAAATTTTGGGGGGCTCTATTCCTCCCTAAAACCGTTTTTCCGCAGAAAATAGAAAAAAGTATTCCTTTATTTTTTGCGTATTGTCCATACACCAAGTTACGTTACAATTCTTCGTGTCCTTTACACACATCTGAAACACTGTTACTAGCACTTTTGATATTTCATGACAAAAAGTTTGGAGGGATCCGTGCCCCACCCAACCGTTTTTTGCAGGAAAATACGAAACCCGGATTCCCTCATTTTACGACAACAATATCTGTGCACAATTTCATTCACTTCGGTTCACTTCTTCTTGCCTTCAGATTGTCAACATTCAAAATTTGGGTGGGGGCTTTTGCCCCCTAAAAACCTTTTACCGCATAACATAAAAAACCCGTATTCGTTTATTTTTTTCGTATTGTCCGTACACAAAGTTATATTGCAATTCTTCATGTCATTTACATATCTGACATACTGTTACTAGCACTTTTGATATTTTATGATCAAAGGTTTGGAGAGGTCCGCGCCTCACCTAGCAGTTTTTTCCAGGCAAATAAGAAACAGGTATTCCCTCATTTTACGTCAAAAATATATGTGAAAACTTTTATTCCCATCGGTTCATTTCTTTTTGCCTCTCGGGCGTTAAGTTTCAAAATTTTGGGTGGAAGGCTTTTCCCCCTAAAACCGTTTTTCCGCAGAAAATAAAAAAAATCGTTTATTTTTTGCGTATTGTCAATACGTAAAGCTTCGTTGCAATTCTTCATGTCCTTTACATACATCTGACATACTGTTACTTGCACTTTTAATATTTCGTGATCAAAGGTTTGGAGGGGTCCGTGCCCCACTGAACCGCTTTTTAGGAAAATACGAAACAATATTCTCTCATTTTACGTCTACAATATCTGTGCAGAATTTCATTTACTTCGGTTCAGTTGTTCTTGCCTTTCGGGTGTCAACTTTCAAAATTTTGGGTCGGGCTTTTATATTAAACGTTTACATTATGTAACTTTTTCTTTTTTATGAGATTCTTTTTGAGGGGAGGAGAAACATGCTTTCTTCTGGTATCTCTGTATTGCCATTCATCTTGTTTGAACTGCTTAAGTAAGATCATTTTGTAACTTTTGATGTCATTTAATTCCGTCACGATAATAAAATTGTCATTGTTAACAATTCGTTTTATTCTCTTATTTACAGTTTGCCACACTGATATATTTGTTACAAAATTGAGGTTTGATCCAACGCCTTTCGAATTCGCAACCAACTCAACCGCCGAACTTTTTGGGTTGCCTGCTATTTCAGGAAAAGGAGAATTGCACGTGGTAATGCACTTTTGGAGTCGTGTATACAAAGTGGTACAGGAAAGTCGCATTTGAAATACTATTTGGAACTAGAGTTGTCCATACATTTATTCTGTACACAAGCTTATCTAAGATGCCTATCACAAAGTTCCGTGAAAGAATTGGTAGCAGTGGGTGATGCCGTTCCCTCACACCGCGCGCTTTGAATAATATGCACATCATGGGAAAAGTTGAAGGTCTAATCAGGAAAAATTGACGAACTTGCACTTCGTGCTATAAGTGAATGTTACAAGAACGTCGAAAAACATTCTCCCGTAACCATCAAAAGAAGATTCTTACTTTCTATCGTGCATGTCCTGGTAAAGCTTTCATGTTCCTTGACTGTTTGCATGGGCGGCGATTAGGGGGGGGGCAAGAGGGGGCAGTTGCCCCCCCCACTTTTTTGAAGTGCTCTAATTTATATAATTTCATTTGGAAATGTAAACAGGGTATCCATACAATTTGGAGAAAAGATCTCTGACTTTTCCCTGACCCCTGAATAACTTAAAAATATAGAAAAAAGAAAGAAACCCCAGCCTCTACATTCCCCATAGTTGGCCTTGTTCTATTCCACTTCTGTTTCTTTCTTTTTCAATTTTCTTTCCAAAGGAATGTAAATTTACAAATATATGCATTAGGCCATTATTGATTAGTCCTACATATTACATAAAATGTAAAGTTACAAACGAAAGTGTGCAGTATACAGAGTACTTAAGATATGAAAAAAATACACATTATAATAACAATTACATAGCATTATAATATTGTCTATAGCAATAAACAGTTCATACATGATTTTACTGATTATTAAAAAAAAAGAACACACACACATCATGTAACACATACTTTTGCTGGTGCAGTTATTAAATGCAACAAATTTAGAAATTTGTTTTCATATTTTCTCGCATAGTTTTCTTCTCATTGATCTGAATGTCCTTGTCTTCGCAGGTTAATTTTCTTTTCTTCCTCCAGCTCCTTTAGTTCTTGCTGAATCTTTCGTTTTTCTCTCCTTTTCTCGTCTTCAGCATTTATTTCTCTTTTCTTTTCCAAATACACCTGATATTGTCTCATTGAATTTCTCACTGAATTTATCATGCCTCTTGTAATTATTAATCCTGATGATCCACCTATTCTCATCATAGAATCATATATGATCCGTTGAGCCACCAGAGATTCTTCTTGTAAGTTGTCAACAATGAGAATTTTATTTCTTGTGAAACCACTTTCAAAAAATGCGTTTCCGTGAAAGAAGATAAAACACAATTTCATAACTGACCATAAGTCAACGAAGTTCTTCTCATTTCCTAAGACTAAGTAAAAAAGCTCATCAAGTCCAACACCATCTCTGTCATTGGCTATGAATTCATTCGAGTGTTCCTTAAATTCTTCCGTGTCTGAGCTTTCACTGTGAACTGGAGATAATATTTCTTCGCGTTCTCAGCCACTTGTCCAGATATCCTCTTGGCACCATGCAATTCTTCTAGAACAGCGTCTACCCTTTTGAGCAAAAATGCCAGGATGTAGTTAGATTGTTTTTCACAGAAAATTAGTTTGAACGACTATATCAGAAAAACTGACTCCCTCAATATCATCATTGAGAACACCACATTTTACATCGAGTAACAGTAAAGAAATCAACCCTATTTCATAAATTCAATAATTGAACAATGGACCTAAGTCCATTTTCTCCTGACTTTCCCTGACCAATCTGTCATTTCACTGACTTCACCTGATACATTTTTATTTCCCTGACCTTTCCCTGACTTTCACTTATTTTCCAGAATGTGGACACCCTAATAAAGGTTTTATATGTATTACTGTTTCATAAAAAAAATGGTGCCATTTGATATTTGCCGTTGCGTGAGTACATATTGGTTATTTGTCTTCCCATGGAGTTAAAGCTACAGGAATTGCGTTTTAATTGCAATTCAAAGCAATTAATATTGCAATTGCATATTTCTTTAAATGTCATAGCATATATTTGCAGTACTTATTGTATTTCATTTTCTAAGACTAAAAACATTCATTTAATGGCATGTGTGGAATTAAAAGTATAAAATGTTAATTCCCAGTTTCAATATAACTTGTGCAAAACAAGCGTCATTATTCATTACTATTATCATTAATATTATCTTTTCTATTTATTTATTTTGCAAATTTATTAAATAATCTGATCACACAATTTTCCAGACAGAATTTCAAGATGTTCATGAGCAAGAACTTAAATCTCTTCTTACACTTTCGTTATTTACGACTATAAAGGGCTAGTATCTACCTGCATTGCTCTTATGAATTTCCTTAATAAAATAGAAATACGATATACGGCATTTTAAGTGAAAAAAGATAGTATCCTACTAGTTATACAACCTTTCATGAAACGGTGTTAGA
The DNA here is from genome assembly GCF_964235325.1 of Thermobia domestica. Lineage (NCBI taxonomy): Eukaryota > Metazoa > Arthropoda > Insecta > Zygentoma > Lepismatidae > Thermobia > Thermobia domestica. Next base: position 221,970,238 of record NC_137454.1, read on the forward strand.
AACAATTAGGAAATCTAACATTGATATACAATTATTCAGATCATGTCTTGCCCCCCCCACTTCTAACGTCCAACCGGCGCCACTGACTGTTTGAATGCTGATTTGTAAACTGGAGCGGTACGTCAATATATAACACAAATGAAACAGTGTAACCTTTTGTGCATTCAAGTGATTATTGTTGTAGCATTTTTCTGGTTTATTCAGTTTTATATTTTGATGTTAGTGTTTTGTGGAAATGTACTATTCCACCGGCTTTAGAAGTAAAAAAAAAAAAAATGTGTCATATGCAAGACAAAACAAAGAAACAAACTATTTACTCAAACTTTCCAAGGATTGCTACACACAAAAACTCTCACTTCCAACACCTCATGCTGCAGATTCTCTGTGGATCACTCTCCCACCAGTAGAGTCAATGTTGACTTGTACGCAGATGAAGATTAGCTTTTATTGGTAAGTATAATCATTGATGGTTTACTGTTTGCTTTGTAAAAAAAGAAAAAGAAAAATAAAGAAAAAGAAACAAAGAAAGAAAGAATCTTCCTAATTAACATCTTTAGGCAGTAAGTTGTTTTTCTGGATTTTGAATAAAAAGTTTTCCTGATATTTCGAAAAATTGGTGGGCAACATTGCCACTGTGCTTCTGAGTACATTCATAGCTAAACAAAAGCTAGTTTTTATTATATTGTTTTAGTTCTGATTAATATGAAAATCTTACAAGAATCCTACTATTCTAAGAAATATAAAAAAGGAAAGGAAAAAGAAAAGAGAATTTTATTGGATACGGTATCAAAATGGTATACAAGTTTGTAGTCTTTCATTCTACTCATTCATCCACACGGCTTCCGTTGGATGAGCTTTCTACTTTTTACTATACCTTGAACTTTTTAAGATTCTTCTAGCCGTAGTTAATTGCTTTAAGCCTCGAAAGAAGGACTTTTGTTTCTTTCTATATTTGTGTACGAAATCTTGCAGCAAGATCAAGTTAGAAGTTAATATACGAGGGAGGTTCAATAATTATTGTCCCCGGAATATTGAAAATACTTGAGCCGGGATGGCTGATGATGGATATTGTAGCCTAATTTTTTAGATGCCTATATGCTAAATTTCTGAACCATAGCTGCTATATTAATATTATTTTTTGTCGTTTCAGATGTGAGAGGTGGCACCTAGCTTGAAAAATGGAGAAAACATAACAATAAGCTGTCATCAAGTACCTCCATAAAAGGGGTTAAGCCCAAAGGAGATTCATGAAGACATGATCAGTGTGTTGGGTGATGGGGCTCCTTCCTACCAGGTGGTAAAGAACTGGGGCCACGACTTCCGTTGCGGCAGGGAAAGCTGTCAACAGGCCTCTGGTGCTGGTCCTCCAACAACAGCATGCACCCCAAAAAACATTGACGCTGTGCATGATACGATTATAGCAGACAGACGAATCACGTTGCAACAGTTAGCAGACATCATGCACATCTCTGTAGGCTCAGTGGAAACCATTGTGCATAAACACTTGGGATTCAGAAAGGTGTCAGCGCAATGGGTATCCAAAATGTTATCTCGTGAACATCAGAAAGACAGAGTTCGATGTTCAGGGGTTGGTTTGGAGGTTATGGGGGCAGACCTGAAACAGTTCTGTGAGATTTTGACAGTAGATTTGACGTGGCTTCACCACTATGATCCCGAGTCCAAACGACAGAGCATGGAGTGGCGGTACAGCAGTTCGCCTCCTCCACGCATGTTCAAAGTACAAACATCAGCACGCAAGGTTATGGCCACAATTTTTTGGGATGCCAAGGGTGTGCTCCTTATTGACTACCTGAAGGTGGGACACACTATCACGGGGGCCTATTATGCAGCCCTAATTCTTATGTTACGCGAAGTAATCAAGGAAAAACGGCGCAAGATGTTGTAGCGAACAGTGCTGTTGATTCAAGATAATACTCCGGCCAACAAAAACCATCTTACTGGTGCCGCAATTCATGCTGCTAGCTTTGATGTGTTGGAACATCCTCCCTACTCACCCGACCTCGCCGCTAGTGACTTTCATTTGTTCGCAAAGTTGAAGGAGTACCTCAAGGGGAAGAAGTTTCACTCAAATGCAACTCTTATTGAAACTGTGGAGGAATGGCTCACGGCTCAGCCAGAGACTTTCTTTGAAGCAGGTATAGTGGCTTTACAGCATAGATGGAAGAAGTTCATTACTATGAAAGGAGACTTTTTGGAAAAATAATACTCTTTATAGGTCAGGGACAATAATTATTGAACAACCCTTATGTTTGGCAGACATTCTAGACACCAGGTTTGAACCAACACATTTAACATTTTACTCCCTTCCGTCTTTTACCCAGGACCGTCGCGTGGGTTGTAAGCGCCCGGGGCGAGAATTCCCAGGTTCCCCTTCTCCCAGTGTGTTATAAAAAACAACCAGAGTTTATCTTGTACTCCTAGATTTAAATACAGAACGAAAAATCATAATGTAAGATAAATGAAATTAGAATGATGTCAATTTTTAAAGTGAATCGCTTTTCTATTTAAAACATAAAAGTTAATGAAAACCTGGTTTTTGAATTATTGAAATCGAATGCTAATCTTGCTTATTTTGAATTTGATACACATTAACATAGTATTAATAATAGCATAGAATATACAAATAACGATACAAATATTAAAGCCCAATATGTAAGTGATACCAAACACTTCGTAGTTTTCTGACTTTCTCTAAAATTCAACAAAATAAACTTTTCTTCCCTTGCGATTAACACGTACAATTTTCAGTTATCATACTCGTAGCGTTGGGAAACTAAAGTAACTTTTTCAGGTGACGTTTGTAATTATGTGTGAGTATTTCCTTCAATTCAATCCTACAATTATAATTTACGTTTAAGATCAAAATGTACGGTTCGTTAATATTTATTCTGCAAGACGATGTTAACGATACGTTGTTCTAAAACATGTAGTGTAAAGACCATATACAATAATGATAACGTAAAAATACTAATAAATTACAATAGAAGTAAGCAAAATTAACTGCATAATGACATACACATACTTTATTCAAATACTAAATGGCATTCTCCTGACTTTTCTGTGAGAAAATGGGAACATCTCCTTGAAATCTAACTTTCTGAGTTCATCATTTTTAATAGCTACTATGGCCAATGAATTAAGTTTTTCCTGGGCCATTGTTGACCGTAAATATGTCTATTACTCGCGGGTAAAAGTGGATCTGAAAAGGTAGGGGGACGTGGATCCCCCTTGCCTATCTTTGCCCATTGTAATTTTTTAGAAAGTGGGATACTCTCTGGCTGTAGGGACAAGACGTTCCCTCGCGTTCTCCCTTACTTTTACCCCTGCCATTACCTGAGCATTTCTTGGATGGAATAGGAATGAAGAAATGTTATTGAATTCTACTGAAGTATCTTCAGTTTGTATCAAACTGTCATACGGATAAGAAGTAAGTACTAGCAGATCTCGGTCAGTTTTCTAAGATAAAAACTCTTCTCACAGATGGCTGGAGAGAGTTCCAGTTGACCGTGTCCTGATCATTAATAAAATATCTGAATTAACGTTATTTTTTTAAAAAAAAAAATCATTTACTAAGATGACAGAAGAATCTGAATTACTTGAATTGTGTTTGTTTGTCGCCCCGGTCTTCCCACTCACGCTACGGCCCTGCCCTTACCTATCTCCTTTAAGAGAAATTCTAAATTTCCCTTCACTTCTACAATGATCCCTCGAAGTTACGATTGTCACGGTTCGCTCAATCGAGCTTAATTTTGTTTTCTCGCTTATACTTTTATAATATTTTAATATTTTGGGGGGTTGGGCGGGACATTTTCTTACAAGAGATGCTTTCTATCATCTTCACTTACTAATCACTCAACTTTAGCCAAAGACGAAAAAATGTAACAAACGCGAAAAATAGTGTATTACAATATACGCACAAGATTTAGTGCGCATGGGTGTATAAAGATTCTCCAATGAGCATAGTACGAGCCGATCACTTGAGGGAGCCCCTGAAAATGTCCTCTTCTTCAACCTGGCGCCACGTTGGGTCTGCGGATCAATTATCGCCGCCACTAACCTACCTTCTATTAGATTTATGTGTATGACAAGGAAACTGCATTATTTTAGTGTACAGTTTTCCAGGGGTACTTCCGTAATAAGCTTTCTAGGATTGAGCGCCTCGTTTCTACAGTTAACTAACGCTTAAGTAGTTTGAAAATTTCTTATAAAAGACTCTCCTCACAACCAGAAATGAAATGGGTCAAGATTTGTGAATGGTTCAGTGGGTCGTCGCCATGCATGACCCATGCGATCCATGCGACCTATCATGACTCACTGACCCACTTACCTATTCTAACCTAGTACGATCCATCGACCCATTCTACTCAGTGCATTGTAGACAGCATCTTCTCATACTGGTGAATTTGTCTTCGTTTTACATTCGAGGCCTCCATTTTCTTCCCTTTTCATTTGTTTTTATTTACTTACATGAGATGAGTATATTTAAGTGAAAAAAGAACTTGAGGCACTTGTGGATATTGATATCTGTAATTGCTTTCCAGAAGTAGCCTATGCGTTTTTAGAGGAGCTGACTACTGGAAAAAAAATTTTTGAATCACCTGTAACATATGAATTATTATATTTAAAAAATAATATAACTATGTGTGCATGATCATTACTGCGAAAGCCAAATGAAATTACTTTTGGTGTATAGGTAGGCCCCAATCCCAACTGACAAGTGAGATGTTATCATATCGCTTTCATTATAATACATATCCTAACAGAGTGGAGGTCCGAATTTTCCCGAAAAATTGAGTACCTCAGGAGCTGTTCAACTTAAGGAGCTCAAGTTTAGTATATTTTCCAGCCTTCTTTTATTACAAGTGTAAAATCCTTAATCAATGGACAGGAGAGTGTGGATCATGGGCCGGAGTTGATAATGATGGGTTTTGGTGGGTGGTCGGTCAGAATGGATCATGGTGAGTCTTGGATGGTAGGTCAGTAGATCATGTGTCAAGTTTTATTTAACCCACGCCATCTCTGCTCACAACATACGCGTGTGATGAGCCAGTTAAAAAGATTGTTACATGAATAATACAAGGCTTTACTTTTTTAATTAATAATATAAAGCTTATTAATACCTTAGTTCTACCAAGTAATTATACTTTGCCCTAGAACTAGGAGTGGTTTTAAGAAGTTGCTAAATGTCTAAAAATGCCTACTCTGTAGAATACTTAAGTTTCTTTATTTCATATATGCGAACCCTTGTTGGTTGTCATCAATACTTTAGTGAGTTACATTGTTTTTATATCTGTAGCAAGAAGCCAAACTTAAGGGTTTGGCTTCTTGCTACAAGGTACCTTGTGTCACAGGAATGAGGAATTAATATGCTCAAATGAATATCTGGATAAAACAGACAACGGCTGGTGGCATGGTCCTATAATCCAGCTACCTTAGACGAAATATAATGCAATGAGGAATGGCCTATATACAAAGCGTTGATCTTAGATGATGGACCGGATTCAATCCCAAGTCGTGGTTCTGAGTTCAAGGTAATGGTGGGTCCTGTCCTTCAGAATCCGGGTGTTTCATAACGATGCATACATAGAAACTTGAATGGAGTTAAATGAGCATTCCAGCTTTGTGTCCGACGTTTATGCCCCTTAGGCTAAAGGAGATGGGTGATTAAGGGAAGTGAATGAAGGTATGACTGATGGAATTCCGATGTCGAGGAAACGGAAGAACCCGGAGATCTCGTGTCGTCGAGATCGAAACAGGGACCTATTGCATTAAAGGTGAGCCTTCTACCACTGTGCTACCATGCCTTTCTCCCGTCCGCATACACATTTTTATATAAAAAGTAAAATACTGATTATTTCTCAGTTTCTATATACGTGGAGTCACTGATCCTAATTTGTAAGCTATTCCACGACATGAAATTACTAACTTCTACTTTCTGGTAGAATCAAATTACTAAGAAACAAACTGACTACGTTAGCCATTCTGTATTTCTCTAATACTCCACCTAACCCCGCTCGACAATAGTTATAAAATTTTCCCTCAAGCAGAACACCCATACAGAAACGTATGTATACATTCATAATATTGTATTGACCTGTCTTCAATATGTAAATATTGTTAGTTTATTCTTTATGTTATGTCTAATAAAGGATATTGTAAAGCATTGTTGATAGTTTCAATTCTTGTGCTCAGTGTTATCGTTACTAAGAGCCTGAAAATTCAGTGCAGTGATATTGATCTTTGTAGGAGACGTACGTTGACACTTGTCTCTAAAAAGAAAGCGATGACTGATTGGAAGAAAACTTCTTTTCTTGCAAAATTCGAGCAATCATTTACTTACATTGACGACGCACCCTTAACAATCAGCTGCGAGCGAAGATGTAGAGAATACCAAAGTTACGACAGCAACGGCAACTTAATATATGCATATCGCTTTGATCAAGAAGTTGTAAGACCATCGTTCATATATACTGTGACTGGTTTTGCTGTTTTCTGGTTCTCCCTTGAAGACATGAAGTTTAAAGGAATCCTTCCGTACGTTAGTGTGAGAACTGATCTACGTACATTTCGTGAGCTACATAAGGATCCCTCAATGCAGAGAATAGATTGCGATCTGTCTTCCACCTCATTGAGCGACACAGATAGTGGCTCCACTTGGTATTTAAAAATAGAAAATGATGAAGGAGAAGAACAGAAATTTGACATTTTTCAGTTTGCGAAGCTTGTGTTTGCAGGGATTCATACACACAATTCCCTTACTACCATTGGATCAGATAATGATATTAACCAACTATCAGAAGAGGATTTGAGCGAGATCCCGGAATCTGAATTCGATGGAATAATATTCAAATCCAGTACAGAAAGCTTAAGTTCATGCCAGAAGAAAAGACAGAAGAGACCATGGTGGAAAAGACTGTTGTGTTGCTGTAGTGGTGGTTGTCGTTAAGGAAACGCTTGTTATACGATGAGAGACGCCTCCAATAGGGGAGAATCTTCGGCAAATGTTAACTACGCCGACAGCAGTAATAATAGAACCCCTATACCAAAGATCAGATTGCACTGTTAATCATTTTGGAAGATGAAAAAAAAAAGAAGTAAATTATGAATATAGCTGCCGTGCCTTGGCTCACATAATGGACTTTAGGAGAAATGGAAAATATTTACAAAACTTTTCGGCTACTTGTACAACAATAATGCAGCTCAGTATGTATAAGAATTTGACTGGGAAGTTAACTTGATGAAAATGGATTCAACAGTTCTTTTAGAAATTATTGAACCAACCAAATATCCGGTGCTTGATATGAAATACTTTCTTTACTAATGAGGCTACCACAAGTGGACCTTAATATGTGTTGTGTTAAGTTTTAATTGTATAGCAGCTTTATTGTATAATATTGTTGTGTAAAGAAGTGTTACAACTTCTGTCATTGTTTGATCAATTTAAGGAAGACTTTGTAAATCCATATCCAGATGTTCAAATGAATTGTAAACACATGTGGATACCCAGGAAATGAAGAAAGTTCTTTAGTTTTGGAAAAGAAAACGACATTTCGAAGAAGAATCTGAAAGAGGACCAAGAATAAGACGAGAACTGGTTGAAAATACGAGAATCGTAACGGCGTTGGAAAAAATGAAGCTGGAAAAGCATGCTGAGAAACAGTTTAAAAGATTTATTGAAATACCATATATTTTCTTTCGTATGTTTAGATAAATACTCAAACGAAAAACGAAGACAACAAATTAATAATTGTTTTCCGTAACTGCAACCATATTAGATGGAATAATCTGCGATAAATTTGTCATTTTTATTTTGGTATTTAAAAAGTATTAAAAAACCATACGTTGCATTAACCTGAGTTATTATTCATAATGCTTTTGAAATTATCAAATACTTTACCAATCCATTGTATAATATAACAGTAATTCCCAACCTAGGGTTCTCAATCTTTGTTTAGGGGTCGCGGTGGCTCAGTGGTAGAGCGTTCACCTCTGGTGTATGGGTCCTTGGTTCGATCCTAGCTCGCGCCAAGTGGACATTGAGGTACACAAACACCGTGTGCGTGGGTTTGCTCGAGGTTCTCCCGCTTCCTCCCACTTTCTTCATTCCACTATTTCATTTATTTCTCGTCATCACCGTCTCCTTTAGCCTAGCCGGCATACCCGTGGAACGTAATACTCAAGGATTTCATTTCAATCTTTGTTGACAATGTTAACAAGATGTCAGTAGAATTTGATTAAAACTTTTAATGACGAATGACGGACAAAGGGTTTGATATGCAACCAGCCTTCACATAATGTAAATAGGTCGTTCAAGAGCTTTGCGCAATTCGAAATTTACGTAAATAAAATTTCTTTTACCATAACTATTTTCGTAAAAAAAAAAAAAAAAAAAAAAAAAAAAAATGAAAAATGAAAAATCGACAAATTACGCCAAATTAGCAGTTGTTCCTGTCTCACTCACTAGATGGCTCACAAGATAGAATTTAGAAATTTAATTCTATTTCTTATTTCAGATGTAAGTGCCATTCGTAAGCTTTACTTATATTGGCAACTTCTTACGAAACTGAATTTGCATATATCGAATTGACATATCTCGGGGACTGACTGTACATGTCGGTGAGTGATATACACGAGAATAGATATGTTATTTAGCCTATATAGATTTATTGGCTACAGTACGGTGCACAACCGACAGGTACAGTCAGCCGCAAGTGCTCACAGTGTGGGCTTCACACAGACTCCTAAATACGTACGTCGCTATTACTGGCAGCAGTTACGCTTCTAAAGGAAACGCTGCTCCTGCTTGCACAAGAGAGCGTTTCAGGGACGGAATATCATGTTACCTAGATCACATCTTGGCCTCCAATTTTGATAACGCATCATAGTCCAAGAGATTGAGACAAGGGCTCCCATCCGGTGCTTTGACCACCGTGAAAATGTTAACAACATGGATCGACTTAGGAAACGGATATGAATCCTGTTGTAAGACTCAGTGGATTTAGCAAAGGAGGTGTGACCGAGAAATTGAACAACATCTATCAGAACATCAGACTGATGGTTCACAGCATGCCTTTTCACTCCAGTTTTCATGAAGTGGAGTTTCATGATTCCATGATATGACATCTTCAAGAACAGCATGCCGGGATGCACTTTGGGAACTACCATAGCGGCTTCTTTAGATGATATCGTATGTACATTGGGTCATTTTGGACGTTCAAGAATTCCTCAGTGGTATATATATTTCCGTTTGTGGTATGAATCATCTATGAATTAAAATATGATTTCATAACCCTGTTCCGGTGTAGCTACAGAGTTGGGAAATGCCCTTCATGTGTTTGTACTTGTAGATCAAGACTCGTAGATTCTCACGCAGTGTCTGACAATGCACCATGAATGCAATCTCGTTTCTTTTGCCTTGACACTTTTGATTCCGTACCGGATTATTGCAGTCGAGTGTGCATATGTATGTTGGCCAGTGGAGTACTTACAGCACGTGTATTACCCTAATTTGAATTATCTATGACTGGCAGTTTCATCCGGCAGTATTACGGATGTCGGCACTTTCAACTCTATAGTAAAGGTGACAAACATATTGATAAACTTGATTCGCTGCAGGAGGTTGAATATCTCAGTTGTGGTCTTAAGTGCCTTATGCAAATCCACAACAGTTAACCTATTTTCCTGTGTACCCCACCACACCTAAAACAAACAAATAAAAGGAGATTAAATATTGTGATTACAAACCATCATACTCTACACTACATCCACCTAACATGCGTCCTGACAGCTTTTACTTGGCTATTTATGATCATGTTAAGTTTGTATCAATACCAGCGCATGCTGAAAAGTAATGTGAAAACAGCTACAGGTATCCGTACAAAACAATGCATATACACTAGTAGCACATCTACTTTAATCTACAGATCTAAGTCATTATTTTTCTACACCATCACCCTGGCAATCAAATACATTTGCCAACTTCCGACCAGTTTCATTAACTCATTGTAAAATTATTAATTTTGATTATGAAAGCATGGCCTGACTTCTTGCTTCACTGTATCGTCGGCATCAAAATGAAGTCTTCTTAGGTGTCTTTAAACTTCAGACAAAGATGAACATCTCATGGAGGCACATCTGAACTCTATGCAGGATGAGGAGTTCCTTCGTGGCTAAGCGGTTAGCGTACGAGCCTTTGGCGCGGGAGACCCGGGTTCGATTCCCGGCGGTAGCTCATGTGGTTCGGATCCCACGTTAATCAGTAGGTCCACGTCTCATATAGCCTCGCTGCTGAACGGGACGTTAAACTCAAAATCAACATCAACATCTATGCAGGATGAGGTATGACAATTCAACCTAAGTTCTGTAAGTTTTTATTGTCATTGTACTAGTGTGAGGAAGGACATTCTTATGGTGAATTAAAGGCACCATTTGTGGACGAACTCATCGTATTCGTTCTTTCAGTTTGTAATGCTCCACTTATAATGTCGCATCAAAACTTTATTTTTTAGAATATTTATTTGTTTCATTCATTATTCATGATTCTGTTAAATACTGCTAATTCCATGTTTGAGTATAGTTATGTATATATCGATAATGAAAAACTGGCAGTTACACAATCGCAGACTACAAAGATCTAAGTCTGCGCCACAAAAGGGAGAGATAAGGCATCAGCTGACATTGATGAACTCTTTAACCCAGAATTTGAAGCAACAAAGAGACAAAAAGGAGAGTGCTTATGCAGTTCCGTGTTTTCACTAGTTATATAATTTCCGAAAACTGATCTGAAATCTTGCGTTTCGAGAGTCCATATAAAATGTCAAAATGTCGAAGTGCACGTGGTCTTTGTCGTCAATTCTACGACCAACTTTCCAATAGTATGGCGTCTAGTCCATAATGATTCTTATGCGTTATTTAGAAACAAGAGATAGTTGAAGGAAAGGTAGAGCTCCCAAATTTATCAACTATTTGAGACCAAAAGAAAACCCTTCTATCATTAAGAAAAGTCTGTATTATTTCCTTGTAGAAAATAGATCATTTCAATAACAAATTAATGACAGATCATCCCACAAAGCTTCCTCCTTTTCACTGAGAGAACAATATTAAGATGGATGTCGCAAAAATAAGAATACAAAGTAGAAACTGGATATAATTGGCAAAGGACAGAAGTCAGTGGAGAGCTTTTGTGAATGTGGCATTGAACCTCCAGGTTCCATATGCCATAGAATTAATTAGTTTCGACTAAATTGGTAAGGACCCACATGCCGTTCGTTGCCTATTGATTGTTTTTATTCTGGTTTAAGTCCTTTGATAGTCTCTTTAAGAACTGAAATACCCGAATTCACGTCTGATGGGAAACCACCCTCTGCAAAGCAATAAATAGATGAACCGAGCTCAAACGCACGTCGTCACCGACTCCGCACACACACACACACACACACACACACACACACACACACACAGAGAGAGAGAAAGTCAAAAGGTAGTGTGCTCTTAAAGGTGACACTTCACCATTCACCTAATAGAATTGACAAAGGAGAAATTAAACTTCCGGAATGGTTGTGTGGAAGATTCGAATTCGGGACATTCTTATTGGTAGAAAATCTTAACTGTTCATACGATGCCAGATTGATTGTATCACGCTTCCACGAGTTTATTAGTTGGTTTGATGGATTAGAGATAAAAGTCGCTTTCAGCAGAAGCTATATGAGACCTGAACCTACAGCTTAACATGGGATCTGAACCACATTAATTCCAGCCAGAATCAACGAAATAAAGTGTTGTTACTACTATTGATTTTCGTAGGCCCTAATTATTAATACAAAATCCATTGCTAATATTAAAATTGTTAACATTACTGTATAATTTAGTTATTCACGAGACACTGGTTTAATATAAATCTTGTACAACGGAAACATGATCAATATTCTTATCGCAAACATTCATACATGAATTGATCTTAACAATAAATTATGGTTGTTGAGTAATATTTTGCTTCGATTTGACATTCTGTGTTGTCAGAGTGGTGTCGCTAGCTTTTCGATCCCTACACAGTCATCACCATTCAAGGTGGACAAGGACTTTTATTCAAGCGGAGAAAATTCTCTGTGGAAGAAAATGACAAAATACAGGGTGTTTCAAAATGAATTCGGGATTTTAAGGCCTTGTAGTATTTATTACATTTAACGTACAATTATAAATAATACATCAAAGGAAAGAGCAACTCAAATAGTTTTTGTTACAAGTATTCAATATGAGCACCATTCGTCACACGGCACACATCGAGTCGATAGGCGAGAAAGGCTCATAAACTTTCCACAGAAATATGGCAAAAACACATTAAATTTAGGGGAGTCTCATTGCAACTGTACCATCTCGTGGGGATTTGATGACTTCCAAATTCGATCATTATGAGTGTTCATATCGCCACTTAGGTGAAATGTTGATTCATCTCTGAAATGTTGATTCATCTTCATTGTCATGTAGCAACATGTCATTTGCAAAGTTGGCACGTAAACCATAGTCTCTAAGCCTAGATATAGTAGCAAATGTAAACGATAAGGACGTAGTTGTAAGCGTCTCTTTAAACTTCTCCACATAGACAGTTGCACTGTAACTACAGTTTTACAAAATGTTACAAAATGTAAAACACAAAAAGCTGTCTGCTCATTAGTCGCCATCTTTACTACTAGCGCTTTCTAACGGCAGATAGAGAAAACAGTGCATGCATACAAAACTATTTGAATTATTCTTTCATTTTATTTTTTTTATAATTGTAAGTATTTTTTATAATTGTAAGTATATAATTGTATTTAATACTACAAAGCCCTAACACCCCGATATTCATTTTGAAACACCCTGTTCTTCCAGTACTAATTAGGTCAGAGGTGTTGCATTGGAAGGAATAGTGGTAGGGGAAATCGGCGACCCTAGAAGAAATCGCACTGCCAAAAAATTAGATTTTTCCTCCGAATGTACGAGGTGGTATCAACACTTTCAAGACTAGTTCTTAGCACGCCAACAGATCTAAGCGCAAGGCGGTACGCACAGGCACAGAAGAGCACCGAGCTTCATAAGTCAGTGTGTCAAGAAATATCTATAGGGCCGTGTATAACGCAAGCTGTGCAGCTAGGGTTATTCTGCTCACATGCATTACCACATCTGCGATTTTATCATGGACAACAAGTGAACGTGAAATTGTGTGTGAAACTGGTCAACAGGCCTGAAACCAGCTACAGAGGTTTGCGGGGGGGGGGGGGGAAGTCATTAAAAGTTATCTTACAAATATCTAATTTTTTGTATTTTTTGTATTTTGTATCATAGCATTTTGTATTGAGGTCAAAGTTTAGGGGGGCCAGCCCCCCTTAGCCCCCTCTAGTTGCAGGCCTGCTGTTCAAATCCGCCACAGAGACGTTTGACATGATTCAGCAAGTGTAGTGCGTATCCTAACGGGGACAGGAGGATCAAAATTTATGGCCAAAAGTTGAGTATCTCAAAATCCTCTCAAGTTAGGATTATACTTTTCATGTAACCTCCTTACTAAAAATAAACGGCAACTTGTTAAAGTGTTTTTTGAAAATTCCTGAGGGGAAATTTCTACACATCCAGATCAAGGTTGTCTGTGTAATATAAGTTTATGAATGTATGATAGTATTGTCCTCTAACTGAATTTTTTTCATGTCATCAAAATGTGTATGTTAAAGTGGAGGGAAGGGGTTTAAAATGTACGCCAAAAACAGTGTATTTCACATGTTAGGGAAATTAAACTTCGAATAAATTCATTATTAATTTCTTGCGTTCCAATGACATGCATGTGGGTGTTATAAAATACTCCGTTGCAAAATACCAGTGACATCTATGGTGCAAAATGTATTCCTTACTAAGGGTCGTATTAATCCTGTAAATGATGAAATATTTCCACTGACATCCATGTGGATGTCATAAAATACTCCGTTGCAAAATACCAGTGACACCCACGGTGATGTCACGAAAATGTATTCCTCACTAAGGGTCGTATTAATCTTGGAGATGATGAAATATTTCCATTGACATCCATGTGGATGTCATAAAATACTCCGTTGCAAAATACCAGTGACATCCATGGTGATGTCACGAAATCATCTTTTATTAAGGGTCATATTAATCCTGGAGGTCATGAAATTTTTTAGTGGATGCAAGAAACGAATTATTTCTACTGTTTCTCCTCAGGTGGCAGCACCTTACTCATCGCCAGTCAGTCTTGCCAACATGAAACAGCATAAAATCCCTTCAGAACATCAAAATTTCCCTTTTTCAGCCCAAATGTTCAACAATGCAAATACTTATCAGTAATGTGAGTGCTCTCCTCGCGGTTGCATGTGTGTGTGTGCGAGCGTGTGCGTTTGTACAAAAAAGATATTCATTGAACTTTATACAATAACTCTGCTTTATATAACGGTCCGGACAGCCTCTTAACAATTAATTATAACCTGGTATTATAGCACACATATGGGAAAATGAACCTTTAACGCAAGGGCTTAAAAATAAATGGACGCGTGCTCCAGTATTTTCTAAAATTCTGCTTTCAAGGACGAAATTTTCATAATTATTTTCTCAATATATAATAAAATATACGGGCTAAGGCACTAAACTTTCTCGCTCGAAATTTATTACACTAGATCATCTTATGGTGCAGTTATTACCAAAGCCTGAAATACAAACATCATGCTTTGTAGAAATTTCGCTCAAAGAAAACCACCCACACTTAGGTACCTGAGCCATGGGACAAAAGGGGTCACTTTCCCCTCACTCCCCAGACTGGGGGGAGGAAACATAGCATTCCCCCCACTTTCGGGGCACCAAACAATACCTAAAATTCTTGTCTTTCAGGGAAAACAAGACAAAGCACTGAAGTAAATTGCTAAGTGTTTATCGTATTCTCTCTCTCTCGATATATATATATATATATATATATATATATATATATATACTAGCAGCGTTCACCCCGCTTCGCTGGGGTCACCCCGTAACGCAATAAACCTTGTTAATTAGATAATTTGTAAAAGTGTCTGTAAAAATAAGCAAATCAATTAAAAAATTTTAAACAGAAGATTCAAGCTATTTTCCGCTGTATATCGCCTGTCATTTATGTTAACCCGCCGAGTGACACGGTCATGTGGGTTGCATATAAATACGTTTATTTTTACCTATGATGAACTAACAAAGGATTTGTACGTTATGGACACTTGAATGGTCAATTATCTCAAGACACTGGTAATTAAAAATTAAAATGATATGATAAAAACCATCTAGGGTCCAAATCCTAATAACCCCCCAAAAATAAAAGAAATTGGTTCAGCCGTATTAGCGTGATGAGGGAACAAAGGATTTTGTACGTTCTCTTTTATATATATATATATATATATATATATATATATATATATATATATATATATATATATATATATATATATATATATATAGAGAGAGAGAGAGAGAGAGAGAGAGAGAGAGAGAGTTTTAATGGTGTCAGGTTTTCATCTATAAAAGTTCTAGATGCATATGCTTGGGTCAAAATTAGTGAACCATACACAAGCAACAGCTGGAAAAGAAAAATTCAAGATTCTCAGATTTTGGTAAACCATCGATACAAAGACCTAGATTCCAGCATTCTTTTAATGCTAGGTCAGTTTTAAAATGCGCATGTCCAAAACAATGTGGAGGTTTAAAACAACTGCAGATGGAAAAGTGGGTACAATAACCTGTCAATCACATCCTCAGGGTGTCCCGTGCCGCAGTAGAAGAAAGAGGTAAGCTCAACAGGTAGAAAAGCGAGGTAAGGTCAACTTCTGCCGGTGTCTGTGAAGCCAAAGAAAAGTAGAGGAGGAGGGTAGGCACTTCTGCTATCAAGTGACAGTCCATGTTGATCTGTTGATCTTTTAATTGCTGAACAAGGCAAGTATACGGTAAAAGATCTAGTAACATCTTACTACCTTGGATTATCTGTGTATAAACAGGGGCGCGGTAGCTCAGTGGTAGAGCGTTCACATCCGGTGCTTGGGGTCCCTGGTTCGATCCCAGCTCGCGCCGTGTGGACTTTGTGGTGGAAAAACACCGTGGTCGTAGATTTTCTTGGGGTTTTCCCGTTTCCTCCTACTTTCTTCATTCCACCATTTCACTCATCTCTCAGTATCACCGTCTCCTTTAGCATAACTGTGGGACGTAAAACTTAAAGATTTCATTTCATTTTTTCTTTGTATATACAATCATTGTCGAGTTTGAAAAAGTTGTGACATGTTAGTTGGCTTTCAGAGGCAGTAGAGTCAGGACACGTTAAGAGTGTTTGTCTCGCGCCAACATTAAATTTTTTTCAAAGTTGCAAAAAGTACCACGAAGCTCACGAAATGTCAAAATCAGTGTATGGCAATAAAGTGGTGGCATTAAAGACTGTTTTCAAGTGGTACGAGCAATTCAAAAGAGACAAGGAGTCCGTTGAAAACGAACAAAGATCGACAGGGTTCTTCGACTTCAAAAACAGGTGAAAATGTGCAAAAAATGACATATGTGATTTGTGCAAACAGGCGAATGACTATTCGAGAGCTTTCCGAAGAACTCGGTATGGGTCCGTGAAAGCATTTCACCGTCTATTAAATGGGCAAAACGGCATCCTTTTCTCGCCGCGAAAACGCGCCGTACCGCACCTTAATTTTGATTCACGAGTTTTGGGCCGAAAAATCCCTATCTGTCCACATTCGCTGTGCTCTCCAGGTATAGGACCATGTGATTTCTGGCTCTTCCCCAAAATTAAAACTGTGCTTAAAAGAAAACGTTTTGACATTATTCCTGACGTTAAGAGGGCCATGACAGAGCACCTGAACGTTCTTCCAGAAAAACTTCTAGTCATGGATTCAACGTTGGGATAAGTGCATTGCTAGCCAAGGACAGTACTTTGTAGATGATTAAATCAAATTCCATGTAAGCTTATTACTTTGTTTCTAATAAAATTAGTCACCGTATTTTTTGATCACATCTTGTAGAAAGGAAAGAACTAAAATGATTAATAATACTACAAATGCAAAGGTTTCCAAATTTAGAACAGGTGGGCGAATTGTTTGTGAAAGTATTTACAGTAGAGCGTCGATTATCCGAACGTCAGTCAACCGAACGACCGCTTAACTGAACTGTGTACTCGCTCGCACCTGTTACTCTCCCACCCTACCGTCCATCATCCCCCTCACTCCCAAACCAAGTTTCCCACAGTAGTCACCAAGTACGTGACTTAGCTGCTCGTAAGTGTGTAGGCTTGCTTAGACAGACCAAAATAAAGGATTTTTTTAAACGTTAATTTTGTGTACTGTGTGCATTGTTTATGCAAAATGCGTATTTAATATGTACATATTTTTGTTTAATAAACTGTACCACATACTATATATTCCTACTAAAGTTGCCTTTGTACGTTACTTTGTAATACTTAAAGAGGTGCCTGTTTTTATGAATAAATTTACTGCACAGTACTTCTTTTTGGCAAATAAACATGTACAGTTCGATTATCCGAACAAACCAGTTTTCCGAACACCCATGTCCCCCAATTACTTCGGATAATCGACGCTCTACTGTAATTAAAAATTTACATTTTGCTTCTAATTAAAATTTTTATATATAATATGTATTCTATAGATGGATGAAAATTTCATTTTGTGTATATATTTAAGTTGTTATTTTTGGATTCATTTACCATAATGTGTCTGATGAAGGTGATATTATATTGCTATAACTGTTACACAAGTTTTATATATATTTTGTCTTTGACCAGTTTTGATCACATGAAACTGAACACTTACAAAATGAAACAGATTGTGATGTTGAGAGGGTAAGAAGGGAAATAGCTTTTAGGATAGGTTAATCTCCTCGTACTCACTCTCAGGTTTCTGTGTTCCTTCCCTCATTGCTCTATTGGTGGATCAACGTTAGTCCATTTGCAGGCCTCCTTGACCTCTCCTTGCAAATAGGTAATAAAGTGAATAGAAGTTAAGGTCCAAAGCGATTCGTACGTCAAAACTGATGTATCTGCAGTGATTAACTTAACCGAGGTTTATAATTACTTTGTAAGCGATGTGACATTATCGTTAATAATTTAACAATGTAAAAGATAGTCAATGCTCTTAAAGCTACAGCAAATATAACTTCTAAAGACTCAAAATCGTGGCTGGCGCTGTTACAAGCTGCTTCGATTGAAATCAAACTTCTATTACCTCTTCCAAAATTCCTCCAATGGTTTTCTGCTTAACTCCCCTCCGGTTATTTCCTGGTTCATCAATGATTTTTTTCCATGATGTTGAAAAGTGTAGACTACATAGATTAACCATAAGTAAGGTTATGATGGGAATGCGGACAAAGAAGCAACCTGTTGTTTTATTGATTAAGAAACTAAATATGTAAGAATCAGACGATAGACAGCGCGAAAATGTCCTTGTCTGTAAAGTAAATGAACTAGGAAAAAAATAATTGAACTGTGAAAACAACATTAATTAAACAATGATGCTTTTCATTGAGTTCAATTTAAAATAAAATCGTCCCTTTCCGGCATTAACGCAGTAAGCGACATTTTTTTCGAAATTGACTTTTTTGCAGTTTTTGGCTCAGAATTTTAAGGCACATCGAATGGTCTAACCGCCATGTTTCTATCTTTAACCGTTGCCGAGATAGCTATGTCGCTTACACGGGTGTAATTAAACTTGCTGGAGGCAAAAATGTCGTATGTAACACTCAGTTGTTTGTATTTACTGCATAAATGTTTCCGATGAAACGAAGAAACTAACTTGTAGTCTAGATTGTTTCAAACACCAAATTGTTTTCGTGCTTGGAGCAAATAAATGTGGTATGAACATAATTATTACAGTATTTCATGGCAAAAATGTAGTAAGCGACAGATTGAAGTTGGTTCTGAGTCGCTTGAAACAATTTTGATGTAATGATATCAATGATTTCCAGTATTTGTTGCAGTTCTATTTACCTGCTAAGAACAAATACTTTTCCTTACAGCAATTTTGCTATCTTAAAAATATACGTAAGAAGCTCTCAGCCTCACTTCTGAAGTAAACGGTAATATTGTTATAGCTACTTACTGCTATTTTACTTGCAATAACAGTGTGTAACGTCGTATAATACATTCTAAGGTTTCATATTTTGGTGCAGAATTCTTCGGCGAAAACTTCCGAAGCTGCACAAGCGTCCAATTTACACGACTTCAGAGCGCCTATTGGGAAAAAATAGTGTGTTGCGAGCAAGTAAGGGGGAATTAGCTAAGAGGTTCTACGCTTGGCATTTAATACATTTTTCCCAGTAGACTGAAAGTGACAATTGTATTGACCATGCAAGAGGAAAATAATGGTAAGGTTTGAAGCAACTTTTAGCAAGTTTTCACAATGATTGTTTCCGTTCCCTTTACTGTATGGTTTCAGATACCAATTTTATAACATTATATCACTAAATAGTAGGCTAAAATCAATAATTTCGTTTTCATTTACAATAAATATAATAATTTCAAAACTTGTCAATAAAATAGGAACAGAAATTCCATAGTGGACCTGCTGAGTATTAAATAGTCGGTGCTATTTTAATGGTTTCAGGGAGAATGGTAAAATTATTGTACACATGCGTCCTTTTCAACAATAGGTGGGGGAAAGCAAATTTATGTTTACTTAACTTTAGTGCAACAACGCTTCTGCGAGTTGAATTAAAATCCTAAACAACAAACTATTCGCAGACAGTACATGCAACGGCATTGTGTGAATATAAGCCTAACGATGGTAATTGTTGTCGAGCAGTGTAGCTTAGGTGTAAATAGGTGTAGCTTAGGTGCAAATAGCGGGCCTAAGGGGGCATAATCCTTACCTAAACCAAAGTCTAGAAAATCCTTAGAAAAATCAAAATTCATGAAAATAATTATGATTTTTTGACATTAATTTCTACCAGTTGCATCCACTTCCACAAATATTTTCATTAAAGTCAGAAATATACATTTAAACTGAGATTTTGTTTTTCCTATTGAGTAAGTTTATATGAAGAACTATTAGAAATTATTTATTCATTGTTTTACAGTTAACTTTAGTATGTCAATTATACAAGGACCCCTTTGATGGAGCATTCCATAACCCCACATGACCGTATCCATCCTAGACTTTCCTGCTAGGATCGCTACGCCTATGATCTCGGGGAACTACTATCAACATACATGGGTTGATATTCACCGTAATGGACTGAAGATTTTTTAAAGAATATCAATGGGTTTTAGAAGTTTAAACTTTGCCTTTAAAACGTTTAAAATGTCGTTGAAAAGCCGGACATTTTTCTGCTTAATGAACGATTATCAAAGTTTCGTGAACATGTTTTTCAGTGTTTAATAAACTTCCTGTGTACAACTGGATAAAAGTCAAGGTAAAATTGAACAATCACAAAAAATGTGTTCTAAACATCCTATCACTTAAATGGAAATGTGAAGAACAATATCCCGGTTTCACACACTGAAAATAACGTAGGACTTCAATAATTCATTTTTTTAGGATGCCTCTATGTGTGCATATATTTATGTTTGTCCACTATATCTTCGAAAATTCTTATTTCAGCGCAGCTTTTTGCATTAGGTAACACTGTTCAGCTTACGGAATTGTGAAAGAGTCGTTAAAATTCAGTAAACATGTTATATAAAATATTCCTATTGTTGACAAGTTATTAGGAATGATTATTTTATACACTAAGGCTAAGCGATCACTACATTAGGGACACTTATCTAATAGAGTGTTCATTCTGGGTAATCAAAGCATTCAAACGCTTATGAATAGATTACTCAAGGTATACTCCTTGTATTCTGCAGGTTCAGTCCAAGCCATCTATGCTGCAGCAGTTCCTGCAAGTGGTGCACATTTGGACGATGTGCAGCACATTGCACAGAACATCACAGCATGTTCCATACATGCTTAATAGGGTTAAGTCTGGCAATTTTGGATATCAGGGTAGTATTGAAAACTCATTTTCATGTTCTTCCAACCATTATGTAAAAAACGCAGCCCGATGACACCTTCCGTTCTCCTGCTAGAATATGGCGCTGCTCTCTTGGACTTGGAGGTATGGGCCATGAAAAGTTTAATCGAGTAAGAAATACTTGTGTGTCACTTCCCAGACCCAGGCAATAATCAGCACCGCCACCACCCTATTGAATTACCATGCTGCTACTCGGAGACGTATACTCATGCTGTTTCCAACAATATCATCGACATGGTTCAGTGAAAAGCAGTTTCAGATAACCTTCTTTCATTGATCCATAGTCCAATGATCCCTTTGCTTTTGTTCATGTCAGCCGTATGTTATTTCTTTGTTATTGTAGGGCCTAATAGTGTTGGTCTACAGCTGTAACCCTAATCGATGTAAGGTATGTCACATGGTCATGGTTGAAATTTGTTGTAGGATTTATTGGCCCACATTGTACTGGTGCGTCAATTCCTCCATTTATATACGCCATTTATCTCCATTTATATACGTGAGATACCATAGTGCTATTCGTTGTTCATTTTCTGCCCACCGCACGTACCTGATCCAAGTGTGATCGCTTGGCGGATGACTGACCGTCATAAGCACTGTTGGTAAAATCTTGACACCGTAGCGCTTGAACATCCCACAAGTATGACTGTCTCAGGTGTACTGGCAGCAGTCATTTGTCCCCCAACAGTTTGCACTAGTCAGAATTTACTCACATAATTTTGTTTGCCCATAACGGGCATCAGCTGCATTCTACTATGTTCGGTAGCCGTGCGCGTCTTCTATGTTACCTGCTCATGACGTGGAAGTTACGTGTTATCGATATTTGATGGTGGTTATTCCTATTGTAATGATCGTTCTGTGCATATACAATCTAGCTGTTAAGAAAGGTTTCTTTTAGTAACTAATTAGCAATGTCAATTGAATGGGTGAGTTGAAAAAGGTACATATTCCAAAAAAATCGCAAATTAAACTGAGATAGCCATTTTTTTCTTTGGACGTATCTACATCCATAGAGCAGAAAAAGAAACATATTTCACTATTGCAAATGAGCTTGCCAAAAATATGTAGATGCGATTGAGTTGAAGAAGGAACATATTCCAGGAATATGTCCCTTCTTCAACTCACAGCCGTGCTAGTGTCGGTGGCACTCGCCACAGCGCTAGTGCTCAGTTATGTGTTATGACTTAACAGGTGAGCTGTTGTTTAAGGTCATGTTGGTTACGTTTAAAGTGGAAAGTGAAGATCATTGCGAAAAGTAGTGTAGTGAAGTTAATTAGTGTTTCTTTGCTTTAACCTAGTAACAATGTCCGAAACAGACAGTGACAGTGGTGAACCAAGCCTTAAAAAGGGTAGACTTAACAAAGAAAAACGTGTATGTAAGACGGAAAAGTTAGCAAGGCGTCGAGGTGAGGAGTTTGTCACTTCAGCAGGCATTCCTGTTCCAGCCAAAACAACCGGCCCACGCTGTGAGAAAATACATGGATATTTTTTCTATTGAGGAAAAGGAGAACATTATTAAAACCCTATATAGTGGCAGACCTAAGAACGAGCAGGACACATTAGTGAGACTGATTGAGAGGCATGAGATTGCAAGGCTCAGACCATCAAATCAAAACCCAAAGCAATACGAGTCCTCTTTCAAATAATTTGCCATGAAAGGGACGAGCAGAGTTGAAGTACGTCGTAATGCGTACATAAGCCTTCATGCGGTGAAACACAAAGTTGTTATTAGATTGATAAAGATTTTGGCTTCTTGGAAGTTCCCTATTGACATGAGAGGTAAACAAGAACACGTTCTAATGCTATTCCAGCCTCACATCTAGTTAAAATACATGAACATATTGATTAATTTTATAAATATGTTGCACATTATACGTCTACATCAACCATACATCTCAATGCTCAGCCTAATGCATGAACTTTTCATAGAAAAATGTCCTGACTTGAAGAATGTAATTAAGTATGAGTTTTATTTGGAATATTTCAAGAAAAACTTTGGTTATCGGTTTGTCAGACCTCAGGTCGGTCCTGAAGCACCTCAGGTCGGTCAGTACCTGTGAAGACCTGAAGATCAAAATTAAACACGCTTAATGACAATAAAAAACATGTAAATTTTATATTCAGTATTTTATATTTTGTAAATTAGTTTAGACTATTTTCATTTTACCTGAACTTACCTATTCTAACTACAGTCTGAATATAACACGAAACTTAATAATACAATCTAACCTAACCTAAGTATTGCTATCTTTATTACAAACATGTTTTATGGTAGGTTATGACATTGGACCGTGTATGTAACAAAAAAGACTGATTTACAATGACAAAGTAAAATAAATCGTTTTAATATTATTATCTCAGCACTTTTTCGCAGCTCGGTGTGTTTTAATCACATAAAAAATTACTAATGATGGTCAAACTGAAAGGGAATATGTTTTTATAATGTTTTTCGATTAAGGCTTTTGTTTTTCAGCTGCTGATCAGCTAGATCAAGATGATTGACGATTGTCTATTCTGAAAAATTCAACAATGACCATTGTTTTATCGGAAAACATTGTTATTTTTTGTCAATATATGTAGCTAACAGTTTTGAAATACATTTGTTTACCTTTATACAAAGATTGAATAATATTACTCACTTATTTCTGAAACCTGTTTAACATAATCCACTAATTGGGATAAAGTATTGTGCATTTAAAAACATTGAGTTGAAAAAGGAACATATTCCTAAACATTTTTACACAATTATATGGCATATATTAAAAAATTATGTACAGATACCATGTGCAATAGGTTTGCTACACTAAACAACACAAATTGACAATAGTAAATGTTTTGGTAGAACAATTAGTTTTCTCACAAAACAGTTTTTCTTCGTTTTCCGAAAGTTTATATTTTTGGAATGTGTACCTTTTTCAACTCACCGATTCAATTAGTTGTGGCCTTGAGGAAACTAAGGTCAGGCCGGAGAAGAATAGAGGGCAAGGATGTGGAAAGCCAACGGCTCTGGCCTTACAGAAGTGCCGTCCCAGCATTCGCCTGTTAAGACTGAAAAATATCACGGAGATCTTCAGTTTGGATGACTGGCTAGAACAAGGTTCGTGTTCACGTTCGACCTATCCAATGCTGTTTGGCAGGCAGGCAAGTTGCCCTTACCCGTCCGGCCAGGTAACAAATTGTCAATGTTAATTATATAAAAATTAAACCGATTTCAAAGAGCGTGATAAAAATAGCAGAGTAATATTTTCCTAAAGCTTCGACTTACACTATCACGTGCTAATACTTATAGCTGACCTTTTAGGTCAATGGAAATCAAAGCTACCTAATTTATTTAAGGATTCCTGTCAACTTCAAAAGTCAGATTTATTTAGTAGATAGGAGGTACTATTAGTCAAAGCTTTTAAAACTATTACTTTGCACTCCACTTACAAAAATATTACTTTATCAAAATTTAGGTCGGTTCTTTTTTTTCTATTTTCTGCTTTTAGTTTTCCCGTGGGAGGCAGCTTTAAATCTAACCAAACAGCAAGTTGAAAAACAAGTCATGAAACCGAGGGTACCAAACGGGACATATTCCCATATAGTTAATTGTTTGAAGAGTGAGATCATGAAAATTGGGGCTGAAGAAAGGAAGAAAAACCCAAACAAGCATCAGAAGAGAGCAGCAGTGGAAGATACCCTAAACCCGGATGAGAACAAGGCTGAAGAAGGGAAGGAAAACCCAAACAAGCATCAGAAGAAAGTAGCTGTAGAAGATACCCTAGAAACCGGATATTTGGTTTTGTATTCGTGTTCCTGTCGTTCAAGATTAACGGAAATGATTGTAAAACGTATATAACCGAGTAGAAAATAGAGACAAGTTACTCAGATACGTTAGGTGAATAAGTTAACTTAAAGAAAAGAAACAAAGTGCCTAAGGCATTTGTCTGTAAATTTAAAGGAACTCTTAAAGGTTAGTTCCAGTCCCACCAATGTAACAATTTTCTTTTACCTGTTTTCGAAGTTTTTCTTTGTATTTCTATCGGATTCGATTAAATACAACTTCGAATAGAGACCACGTTGAATTCATTTATTAACTAAGCCTGAAATTCTGATAAAGGTATGGCTATGATTTTTATTATTATTATTATTATTATTATTATTATTATTATTATTATTATTATTATTATTATTATTATTATTTAAAGTACGACGTTTCAAATGAGGCGATGCAGTATTTACGTAAACAAAATGATAATTTATTTGATAATATTCACTAGTTCACTATACATTTGCGAGGTTTTGCTTTGGGAAATGTAGTGTATACAACAATGAATAGTAAAAGTATTACAATAAAAATATACTATTAAAATATTGATTAAGTAATTGGAGTTAAACATACTTTCCAGTAAGAATTATATATAGAGAGGATTTACTTTAAAGTGCGATGCAAACGAATATTCGAGTTTTAATCTAATTAGAAATCGATAACTTACACAAGAATATTTACTTCATTAGTTCTATAAATCTTTATGCTTATCGTATTATAATTCACTTTAAAATTATGATTTTTCCATTTCAAAACGTAAAACGAGAAATAAATGTAATATTCTATTTGTTAAGGAAACTTTTCAAACTGATGGTTTCAGGGCATGACCTGTGGGAGAATTTGAAACTCTGTCGACATAAATTTCCCCCTTCGTGGACATAAGTTATCTTCGATCATGCTCAAAGTGGACTAATAATGTTTTATCAGTTTTCTCTCATTCATATATTGACCATTACCGGGGGAGAATCTTCTGAAATCGTCAATGCTTATAATTAGTTTTTCAATACAAATCAAAGTATAGTAATGAAATATTGAACATAATATTTTGTTCTCAGCTGTGGATTTTAGATTTGCAATTCACATAATGTTCCCTTCTAATGGAATTTGAGAGAAAAGTAGTTGCCAAAGATTTATTTAAAGAAATGTATTCAGTCCTCTGATGAAAATAGGAACACACTTTAAAAAAAAACGAATACTCCCTTCAGGGTTTGAACACATAAACTTCTAATTGATAGACTAGTGACCCAAACCGCGCGACCTTTTTTTAGACTTTATTGACAATTTAATTACAGTTACATTAGGCAGTTACAAAGTAATCCAGAAACAAAGTGCCGGAAACAAAACTATATAGGAATGTAAATTGGAATAAATTAAAAGAAAAAAATTAAAATTAAAAAAATTAAAAAATAAAAAAATAAAAAAATAAAGAACGAACAATTGACAATTATGAACAGTAAACATAAGTGTTATGAAGGTAAGACTACCAAATTATTGCAAAGAGTTTATAGTCATCACATTGGGCCGTTATTCAGGCGAGACAAAACATGTTGATTAAAAGATAGATAACAATTCACAGGTAAGAAAAATACATACTAGGTTATGAAACTAAGACAACCAAATAATTGGCAAAATGTTTTCGTTTTTATTGCACAGGAAGTTTCTGCAAATGGTGTCGCAAATAAGACAAATACACATCGACATGATACGGTCGATGTGTGGTAAGCACATATAGAAGAGTATATGCAGCGAGCCAAATTACACTGTTATTTTTTGCATTAGGAAAATAATGAAAATCAGGATAAATAAGAATATTGTTAGCCGTAATGTAGTGGGGAGACGAGCGACAAATCTTACTTATAAGTAGGCTAAAATGGTGCAAGATATTTTGAATCTCTGTACAAAATTGTAAGCGATGCTCAAGAGTATCTTTGTTATTGCGGTGAAAACACATATTGTGATCCACCATTCCTAAGTTAAAGAGGCGGTCTAGGGTTTCGTATTTGTTGTTCACAATGAAATACCAGAGCGATTTTTGCTGAGTAGTTAAGAAAGAAGCGTTGATATTTCGCCAAATATAAGACCAGTGAAATTGTGGCTCTTTCAATTGAATTTGAGGCGTGACGAAGTGTTGTGTCTGCACATAACGGCGGTAAATTGCTCGAACAGGCATGAGGTCTAAGTTGCTTCGGGAAATCAGCCCATAGGCTATATCAAGAACTAGTTCTCGCAAGTGTGGGAATTTATGGCCCCAAGGAAAAATATTAATAGGCGTTTGAAGGTCGACACACGCTAAACAAGCAGAGATAACGTTACTAGATACACTGTTCTTATCATTCGTGAACACGTCGATGGTTCGATTCAATAGTAGTGCCTGACTTTGGAGCAATATGTTTTGAAATCCTATGCCACCTTGTGTCGGAGGCAACACGAGTTGCTCACGTGAAACGCGAAGCACTTTATTATGCCACAGAAAGAACAAAGCTTGACTCGTGAGGAATTTGTATGTTTGTAGGGGGAGAGGAAAAATAGAGCAAACAAACCACAGAAGGCTGAACGTTTTTTGTTTGAAAGAAATTTCTACTGATCATGTCCATATTGCGGGGTTTATGTCGTATTAGAAGACCACATATTTTGTGTGCTATGATATCATAATTGAAAGTAATGGTTTGTTTGATGGTATTGAACCATTCAATACCCAGGATTTTGACAAAATTAACTGCCGTGTAGTACGCACTATATTGATCCTGATATTGTGGATGAATACAGAGGAGCTTTGTTTTTTGTTTATTTAATCTTGCTCCTGAAATGCTTTGATACGCGTCTAGAAGATTCTGAATATTTTCGAGGTTGGAAATACTGTTCACATAGAAGTGGACATCATCTAAGTAACTCGCGACTGAAATAGAGGCGTGGTAAATTTTGATGCCATTGAGTTTGGTCTGCGCCGCGTATATTAGAGGTGCGATTGAGAGACTAAATAGAATACTGGACATGGTGTCACCTTGAAGAATTCCAGTACACAAAGGGATAACGGAGCTTAAACCACCATTAAGTTTCAATTTCGTAATTCTGTTGTGATACACTCTCTGAAGCATGGACAGAAAAGTGCCATTAAATCCAAATTTGTGTAGGACTTTAAAGAGATAGTCGTGTGATATCCTATCAAAAGCTTGTGAAAAATCAGTGGATAGAATGGCCACAGGAGTGGGGGCGGCAATCTCATGATAGGCTATAAAATCTCTTATGTTAGCTAAAGCTTCATAAAGTAACGCATGGTGTCCATGACCGTATTGACAGGAACTAAGCAACTCTCCTATATAATGATTCATACGAAGCGCTAGACATCGTGTTAAGATTTTTAAATCGGCACATAAAAGACTGATCGGGCGGTAATGATCAATAGACGTAGAGTTAGACTTTTTATGTATTAAAACAGTAATACCCGTAGAGAGAGATTCTCCTAAAGTAAGAGAGATTCTCGATATTCATTGAAGAGATCCGTGAGAAAGGGGGCAAGAATATCAATGAAACTAAGATAAAATTCTAAAGGAAGAGAGTCAATTTCTGTAGATTTGCCACGTTTTCCTAATCTAATGGAGGTCTCAACTTCATCGATGGTAAAAGGACTGTTTAGATACTCTTGAGCATTAACATCTATGATTGAAGGGATATAGTCCAAAAGAGATTCATCTTCATTATTTACAGTAGGTTTTGCATACAATTGTTTATAATACTGAACAAATTGGGGAAGTACCTGAAAACCTTCATAAATTTGGCCATCCTTGCCCCTAATGGATGAAATCAACTTTTGTTTGCCTCTGTGTCGTTCTTTTTGAATGTGTACTATACTAGCCTGTTCCATGTCAGCGGCCGGGGCAATTTTGCTGCGAACAAAAAAACCACGCATTCGTTGGTTATGCAATGACAATAGATGGGCTTTGATTTCTTGTATTTGAGGCCTGACCAGGCGGCCTCGCAATTGTTCTTGCATGTATTCCTTGAGTAGGCGCGAGTAATAGTTATATTGAGTATTATATGCTTGGTTCCTTTGGATACAATATTGTTTACTTATGGTTCGAAATCTAGGTTTAATTCGCTTATCCCAAAAATACATAAGTTTGCCCTGATAGCGTGATATTAATGGAGACAAGATTCTCCATTCCTCTCGAATTAAATGCTGATATTCAGGGTCCATAAGTATAGAAGTGTTAAAATACCAAAGAGGACTACTTCTCAAAAATTTTGACACTGGTAGGGTTATTCTCATAACAAGAGCATAGTGATCGCTAAAACAGACAGGTTCGAGGATAACATCTCGTACTTGTGCTACTAGTGAGCGACTTACGTAAAAACGGTCCAAGCGACTGGATGATTTTGAAGTGTGAAATGAGTGACCTGGGTCAGTGGGTCGAAAGTGACGCCACACATCAACTAGATTATATGTGTCTACTATTCGCTGGAGTTCAGGAGAAAAGTTAAAGTTGGGAGTCTGGTCAATAGGTTGTAAAACGGAATTATAATCTCCACCTAAAATACAAGGGTTGGCACCATTAAATAAAGCCTGTGCAAGATCAGTGTTGAAGAAATCTTGTCTCTCTCGCTTTTTGTGAGACCCAGATGGCACGTAAATATTGCATAATTTGATGCGGTCAAGCATTCCAACGGAGATTCGTTCATTTGTTTGATCATTAACGGCCTTAAATTCTAGATCATTACGGTAGATGATAGCTGTACCTAGCCCATTCTCCGTAAAACGAGAATAGCATGTATGATGTGAAAGATAACTATACTCTTGAAGGGCTACTTCTTGAGCGAACAACACATCAATATCTGCTTTGGAGATAAAGTCTCTTAAAGCTTCTTGTTTAACAGGAGAAGTAAATCCATTTAAGTTAATGGTGGCAAAACTAAAACTATACATAAAGATAAACATAAACAAAAATAGAGTGAAGCGAAATGTTAAACACTGCATAAATAGCTGTAATATAGACCACAATATAACAAGGAAAATAATTATAAGTCGTCCCCAACGGGGATACCAGCTTTCAACTTTTTCAAAGTGGCCCGGGTTCGGGCACCTGAAACTTGGGTAACATCGGAAGTACGGCTTCCTTTAGAATTTTTCGAAACTCCACTAACAGTTGTCTTTAGTTTGGAAAGTTTAAGTTTTTCGCATACAGGGGCACTGAGATCAGATTCACTAGCAGAGTCACTGGTAAGGGGTTGTACATTCCTATCGAGAGTGATGTTTGAGTCTGCTCCCAAGTGCACGGGAGATTGATTATCATGGTCCATGGGAGCATTCGGAACAACTTTTAAATCTTGAACTGACGGTTGGTCACCTACCTGAGCAAGTTGTCCTTCCTGGATAAGTTTCTGGGCCTTGGGATCAGAATTAGTTGAGGGTACTGCAGTAGGTTCCGAAGGAGCAAGAACTTCCGGATCAGTAGAACGAACTCCTTCCATAGGTGGGTCGGGGAGAATGTCTGGATCGAGGGATGTTTCAACTGCTGGAACATCTTGACTTGAAGCACCAGGGCGAGCAGAAGTAAGCAGCGGAAATTCCGTGTAGTTATCAGTATGCAAAGCATCTTTTTCGTGTGGAAGATTATGAGGTATACGAAGCGGTGGCTGTTGGAAGCTTCTAACTTGCGGATTAACTTTGATTTGCGGAACTTTTTTGCGGGGGCACTCTTGAACAAAATGGTCCTGTGAATTGCACAACGCGCAAGTTTGGATTTGTCCTGAGTAACTACAAAATAGCCTTAAACCACACACTGTAATAAATGTAGGATTATTTTGTTTAACCTTCATCTTAATTAATTTACGTCCAGTACGGGTGACATACACATGGTTCGCAGAATACTGTTCGTCTATGATTGACTGTATTTCACCATAATGACAAAAAACCCGAGTTAACTGTTGGTTACTAAGTTCCATGGGGCACAAAGATACTTTAACGACTGTAAAGCTGTTGTCAGCAAGATCAATAGGAAGTAAATGTTCCTTGTCACTATCGGTGTATTTGACTTCACCATTAGTTGAAGCAAGAATTCGTTCACACAGCACCTTGTTGACTAGTTTAATATACAGTTGTTTCCTTATGTAGTCTAGTTCTATACTATGGAGTTGATCAATTGTTAATTTGAATGTGTTTCGTATCCATTCATGGATAAAAATTGAAGTAGGCTTTTGACTTACTTGACCAAAATTAATACGTAAGGTATTCTCACGCAAACAACTCATGTTGAATTTTCCGTCGAAACACGACCACAAAAATCACTTCGATATATATATATATATATATATATATATATATATATATATATATATATATATATATATATATATATATGGATATGCAGATCCAGAACACTAACACAAACTTAAGTATCTCACTGAGAATTAACACAGTACACAAACTAATTTCGCAACTTGTCCTGTGTTACAACACAAACGGTCAGCGAGCGAGAGACGATGTTACTAGCACGAAGTCTCACGAACGTATATCTCCAGTTCGTATGTCTTCAGTGAGTCACTTTTGGGTAAAGTAGTTTCCTGCTCCACACTTCTTTTTGTTTATGTCGATACGACTATAAGTTTGTGGTGAGTATTTGGCAGTTACAGGTCTTGCAATGTATAAAAGTCTTTTTCGTATAAATTATGTTCAATTTTACGTTCTAATAACTTATATACAACAGGTTGAATGTGTGAAATGATTGGGGTTAGAATGATCGTAAATGTTTTCATAGTTAGGAGCCTGAATATGCAAACCCGCTTAACGTGGGGATTTACTTTTGAGAAATTTGGTACATTAATGTGTCATCTTATATGCTTCTTTTCATGAGTCTTCTATGAAAACAACAACTCGTAATATTAAGATCATAAATGGACCTACTAACAAAAAACATACACCATACAGATGTATACAACAAGAAAATTAAGTGAGTGTGAAGAAATCTCCGGCTATAAATGGTTAAGGATAAACTGTAATACAAGCAAAATATGATACTTACTTTAAAGGAATTTTAAATATTTGGAGGCCAAATTTGATTGCACAGAGAAACCATTATTATCTTAAGGAACAGTAAATTTCTGCACAAAACCTGATAAGAAACGGAGAAGAAAATAATGTGACAGTATACAGGAAGATAGATTTAATATACAATTGAAGGAAGTTGGTGTGAACATATCGTCCGATTTAAATATATTTTGAAAGGACATAGCCTTAAGGTAGAAGGAAGGAATACATCCCCTATTGATCAAGACTAATTAAACTGTTGGATACGAAAAGATAAGAGCCTATAGCACTTCATGCATCAAAGAAGAAAAGATGGAATATTCGCAAATAAGTCATTTCATTACTTGATTGTAAGAGTATCAAAGTTGACATTTAAGAGTTAGAACAAGGATAGTGGGCGAGCATATGGCAAGGACGGCCATATAAAACCAAGAAACCCTAAGTCGTCTTCACTTCAACTATTTCGGAATTAAAATTGATCTTAAAACCTCATCTCTCTTCCTTCTCCCACGCCATGTAACAGAACCGTCTCAGATCCAGAGAAGCGGAAAACCATATCGAGAAAATAAGGTATACATGATTGGAGAAGGACATTTGTAACGATTACTGGATACATTACTCAAAAATCTAATTTTAAAATCAATGAATTCTTCTCAAATAAAAGTCATCTTTCTTCCCATCACTCAAACTTGATTATTAAATTAGCAAATTAGAATTAATTAGGGATCTATACATATTCATCTCCGTTTTAGATATTGATTTTTTCTCAGCAATTTCGAAACAAGTATCCACTTGCATTGCAATTAACAATAATTTTTATTGGATTTTTGCCAATAATGGAAATAAAATAATTATATTTGTTTATTCTGCTGTTTTAATTGGTCATGACAAACTAATATCTAGCAGTGTCACGATGTATACACGGAAGTGAAAACGTAAGTTTGAAATTTTACATTTTTCTCTCATTTTTTTCTCCATTTAAGCTAATTTCCATAAGATAAAAGAATAGTTGAATATAGAAAATATTTGTCTTATAGACTTATTGAGTAAAAAAAATCATTTATTTTTATTTCAACGTTGTATTCCACATATAAATTAATATTTTGAATTATTAGCATTATAATCACCCGCTAATCTCAACAGTAATGCTAGTAATCTATCATACAAGGATAGCAGCATTACGTCAATTGAAATATATGGGGAAACAAAATGTAATTGTCGATAACTTGGAATCAGCATGATGGATCACGTTTATTAATAAACTCGATCCCTAACGTCTTACCCAATACATCAGGCCTGTTAAATTAGCGTCCCGTATGCCGCATGCGACACTCAATTCATTTATCTGCAGCCGTCGGTTCATCTTCTCAAAATGAATATATTATAATATAATATTCCGTTCTCAATAAAAAGGTGTAGATAAGCCGTATATCTATCTATCTATGTATCTATATCTATGAATTATTTCTGGCGGTACGGAACGGTAGGACGTACCGACACCTTTTTATTCAGAAAGGAATATTTACTCTTATATCCGTACAAATGGGTTGATGAGAAACTTCGAAAATACCAAATACTAAACATTTAGGTTTATTGAAAATCAGAGTTTCAATTATTTTTTCCTTTTCTTCTTTTTAGAAAAAGACTTGTGAATCTTTGTTCTTTCTTGAAGTAGTTAATTGTATTCAGGGACTAGAAATATTTGGTCCTTCTGCTTCTTGCTCGTTGGCACGTCCTCGCGCCTCCTTTTTTAAACATTCTTATAAATTAATAGTTTTTTTTTATTATTAGGAAGAACAGCAAATGAAAATGCCCCATGGATTTTTTTTCGCAAAGTTTATCCACTCATTTAGTAGACATTTGTAGAACATTTTGATAGAATGATTAGTATTCTGAAGAATATTATGGGAACAGTGTACTGTATGTGTTTTGTTACTGAAATTCAGTTTTTGTGGAACTCTTGATGCCATTTGAAAACAAACAATAGCAGCTTACTTTCTCCCCTTTACAAAAGGAAAAAAAAGCAAGAAACAAACTAATAAGAAATATTGATTATCATTAGGTTTATTGTATTACAAAAGTAAGATGTAAGAATCAGACATTTTTAAAATCTTTATATATATGTGTGTGTAGAAGTTTTTAATTGCAAGACTGCAGTCATAGGGTACTGGACATTATTATTATTATTATTATTATTATTATTATTATTATTATTATTATTATTATTATTATTATTCCCTGAAAGGTATGCAATTGCAATTTTTCAACCATTATGAACCTGAGGCCCAGCGTACAGGCACCTTTATTTTTTAGAAATAAAACGCTGTTAGTGGAAATAAAACGCGGCTAGTGCGTAAAAGGTGCCATTAGTGGCACCAATCTTAATGATTTTTCTTTTTCTTTTCTTTTTTTTTTGACAGCTTATCCTGCCCCAACGGATTTAAAGCTTTTAATTATTTGGTTAGGCAGCACGTACAACACCAATGACAGAAAAGCTACTTGTGATCGTTTTTAGAATTACCTGATGGCTATAATACAATTATGTTATTAAAAGAAACTTGCAGCAATGGCAGTAAATAATTTTAAAATGTTTATGAGTCAAAGTATGGAATGCCACGTTAACGATGATTATAAGCATAGCTCTTGATATAACACGATTTGTTTTTGGCAGCTGTTCGCTTGTTATGTACACTGACAGCTAATGCCATCTAGCAGCAGGCTATACAACTTCGTGGTTGTTTACTTTGGCCACGCTCTTCGAACGTCGTCGCAACGTCCAGCTCCGTCCAGAAGATTCGCACACCTGACGCTCGCCTCGTTGGCTCCAGAACCTACGCCGACGTTTCTAGAATATTCTCGCTCGAAGTTCGGAGGTGGTACAAATATTGCGTATTTCGGCCAACCAATCCAACAGGCCAATTTATTGCAGCTTAAGCTTTAATAGTAGCTGTTTTAGTTCGCTACTGTTTCTGTTAAGACAGAGAGTTTGTGCATTGAACATAAAGTTACAGTCTTCTTAGTACGATACGATTCAAATACATTTTGCATACTTTGGTTTCCAAGTTCGGAAGCAATGGTAAGCAAGATGAATAAAAAGTCTCATAGCGGACCAACGCGGAAAAGTGTGAAACGAGGCTCATTTGGCACTCCAAGTGAAATGAGTGAAGAGCAATTACCCACGTATGCGATATTACCATTGGTTTCGAAGTGGTTTAAATGGTGACGAAAGTGTAATTAAATTACCAATGACTGACATTTGTAAACTAGTTGGACAAAGAGTTGTACATATTTGGCGCATATATAATATAGGTCTACTTATTTACGAAACTATTATGTTCAAAACCGATTAACATCGGAAACATTATAAAATCCTTTTTTATAAATCAAATCCCTATCATATTATGGCTTAAACCGGCTAAAATAATTCTGTTTTCTTGGAAAGCATATACATTAAAGCTTTCTGATTACACAGAAGTGCGCTAGTTGAATTTTTCCCTGGTTTTGAAAAGTTCCTGGAACATTAGAGACAAGATTTACTGGTTTTAAGAATTCGAAGGACAAACCACTTGCTTAGTGACGGATCCTTTGTTGATAAAAAACGGAATGTTTGTCAGATTTGAATTGGAAGTTGCAGCGGAAGAAATCAATTATTATAAACATAAATGATCAGGTATAATCATGAGTACACAGGTTACAGCCCTGGAAGAAGCAGTTAAAAGACAATAACTTGATATATTCTCGAACTTGTGCAAAGCACAAAATAAGTTCAAGGTTTCCGAAATAGCGTCTACCAACCTCAATATTAGTAATTTTCTCTTGTATCACTTCCGGTGATAGCGTAAGAGAACATTACGTATAGATATTCCACACGATGTTCTCTGATATGTAAATGTATGATTTAAAACGTTAAACATTTGGCATTTCATCCTTGGTTTATTTATTTTAATTTCTTTTACGTTTCAAATGCACTTCCTGCGTTCATCATCGGAGTCAAATTTGAAGATGAACATAATTATAATAAGAAAACAAATCGTAGTTTCTATATATATATTTAGACAGCGTAAACTTACTATCATAAAAAGTAATCGGTCCAGTACCGTAGGCGACAGTAATCACTACGCTGGCAGCTGGAGCTGGAGGCATAGTATTGTAATTCACCTCTCTTGGAGGCGAGATAATATGGTGTGTAATGCAATGACCCATAAAGTGAGGATTCATCTTGGATGAGGATAGGTGCATCCATAAAGTAAATTAATATATTTAAAACTAAAGTTAAGAAATCATTCATATTTTTTAATTTATGATATATATATATATTCAGTTTTTTTTTAAGAATTTGTCGAGTATATGTTTATAGGGGAGTTTTAAGGAGAACTGTTTTTTTTTTCTTTCTTTTCGAAATTCTGAGAAATTCTAGTGAATTTTAGTTTTGTGAATAAGTTAAAGTGCACATGTTAATTTCGATTTACGTAAAACAAAGGATATATGTTAATACATGCTTTACATTTCTCTAAACATTCTTAAATATATAGAATTATATCGAAGCAAAAAAATATGACACGTTTAAGCAATTTTACAAAAGTATTTAATGGTATTCTTTGCAAGTTATTTCTTCTTTCAACCAGCCTTAAATATTTAAATGACAGATTTAATCCTCTCTATATACATTTAGTAGTACTTGTTCCAATAACTAAACATTTTTATATACGTATATTGTGACACTACGTTAGTATTTGAATTGAGATTCAATATTAAAACCGAAACTTGTACGACTTTCGGGTTAATAAAATGATATGTGAGTTTCATTGTAGACTCTGAAACTACGAATTATGCATTTTTTCAGCACTCAAACCGCAGGTAGTGCATCTATAACTTCTGGAGGAATGAGATCAAAAGATAGAGCTTGATCTGCGGACGCTGAGTCCATATCAGAAAGTCATTACTCACTATCTTTAACTGATTTTACTCCATCAAGATCAATTTTGAAATTAGAAATAATAGTCAATTTCAACCGCTTCCGATTTTAGTAAATAAATACGGATGAATGTAGTTATTTTATTCTGAGGAGGTTTAAAAGTGTGAGTATCCCCAGGTACTTGCTGCCATCCCGACATATTCTGTTAGGTCAAGTAATATAAAACTATCATTTTCAAGATAAGAATTAGCCGCCCCAAATTCTTCCTGCTCCT
This sequence comes from Thermobia domestica, assembly GCF_964235325.1. Classification (NCBI taxonomy): domain Eukaryota; kingdom Metazoa; phylum Arthropoda; class Insecta; order Zygentoma; family Lepismatidae; genus Thermobia; species Thermobia domestica. Next base: position 222,007,289 of record NC_137454.1, read on the forward strand.
GCGTTTGCCACCCAAAGTGTATCTGCTCTTCTGTCCCCCCAAAAGAAATTCAAGATGGCGTCGTCATTGTTGTGAAATATCATGTTTATTTTTATGGGGTGTAGCAGAGCGCGACTTCTGTCATCTGCATTCTAACACTTTCAGATCTGTGTATCCAAATGGATTTCATGCCATCACCCCCTGTCAAATATGATTAAGCTTATTCAAACTCTGTACTGGTTGATAAAGTTTAACGTCTATTTCAGCACTAGCGCTATATGGCACAGGATCTACAGCTTGTTAGACCTAAATTACAATGAGCTCTCAAAAGAATAGAACCTGGATCTCAGACAGTAAATACTTAATTACCCCCACTACCGATACCACCCATGAGAGCGCTATGGTGGCGACTGAACGCTTCGCCCCATGTACCTTAAGCCTTAATTACTAACTATGTGTATAATCAAAGTATTATTAACCTGGGTGAAAAATCACCCTTTCCTTGGTATAACTACCGGAGTGTCACGCAAGCTCTGAACAGAACATAACCTAACCTAATAATATGTTAAGGCATATTAAAAATTTCGCCACTCTTTTTTTCTCAATTTAACATTTTTAGAGGAGTCTAAAAAGCTAGCGTGACGATCCAGCTGTAATAATCTTTCCTTATTAAGATTCAGTAAATAAATTACTATTCTCCCCTTTCTAGTGGCTTTATTCCTTTCTTATTTTGTCTTTACTATACACAACAATACTATTTATTTTACTAACTATACTAATCAGACTTAACCTAAACAACTGGAAAAACATTAGAGAAGAACAAAAGTTACGTTATTACTAACCCAGGGTGTATTTTCACCTATGCTCAATGCAGTAGTCAAACTACAGACGTCTGTACACTTCTTCTGCCACTAGCACATTGAGTAATAAGAAAAAAATAAAATGCATCGAAAGACAGTTTTGTAGATACTAACCTCATTTGAAGGTAAACGAAAATAATTCTTTCAGGTGCTTTTTTCACCCTGGTTTAGTAATAAAGGGTTAATCTATAACTGCAAATCAAATCAAATACACATACTGTATTACGAGGGTATTTATCCTCGTAAGTAGTTGGCCTTTTACGTCTATCGAAACCAGGAGTGGTAGTTTCACAAATTTCAGATTTGATATTGAGTCCTCATAGAGCAAATGGTGTATAACGTAACGAGAAATATTAGTTCTGTCTACTTTAATGTCATCTGATTTATTGACATGTAAAACGAATCTTTCCAGCACTGAAGTTATCTCTAAAGGCAGAATTTGCGTCATCTTCCAAAGAAAGATGATCATCTTTCCACATTTCTTTATTTCCTTTACTTCTTTTCGATTCCTTTGTGCTGTCGTTAAAGAGTCTTCTCATGGCTAAAATGTTACGGTGAGAAGAGCGACCGATCACGGTTGTGAATACAGTGGTACAGAATTGATATTACATTAAATGTTCGTGTTTCGTATAGTTTCAAAGGTAAGGACAAAATACTAAACTACAAAAAAAAAAAAAAAAAAAAAAAAAAAAAAATCGTCGCTGACGATAATTATAATCATCGAAAGGTATCATAAAGGTGTTAAAAAATCCAATGTAAATAATACTAGAAATGCAGCGAAACTTGTATCAAGTTAACCTCACAGGAAGATATTGACACTGGTCATTAAACAAATGATGAAAATGTATTTCGCTTAACAGAATTACTCTCTGACTACTTTAAAGACAAGTAATTAAATGTTAATTGCTTCATCATAAAATGTGTCTTGAGGGTTCAAGTTTCTCAAAATCTCTCAGCATTATCTAATAATATTCACTGGAAGAGAAACTCACAATGTATTACACTTTACAGTTTCATTAACACCAATAACATTAATTGATAGTATGCATTTCTCCGAAGCCTTGTCTGATAATGAACGAAATTTTCTCTACCAGGATGTTCTCTTACCAGAATGTTCTCCTAAATGAATAACACAGTCAATAATGACTTAATGGAAAATAAAAGATCTGAGCTGCCGCACTAAACTTTCTCGCTCCTATTTCATTATGCTACTTTGCAGTTATTACTGAAATACGAGGGTAATTCTAAAAATTTCTGGTCTGATATTGAAATATCGTGCCACTAGTAATAAGCCGTTCACAGCATATAGTGCCATCTATGGAAGAAATAATGTACCAGTTTCGACGTCGAACTGCCTCAGTTCGTTGGAGGTAGTCATCGGAATCAGTCGCCCTGCATTTACCACGCATACTGAACGACAACGTTCTATTCCATACAGCTGATGTTACCAAGGTTATAGTGCTAAATCTGGTCAATAGAGCGTATGTTGAATCCCCTCGGAGCTACAGTCTTTTACTCTAGCCTTGGCATCACCACCCGTGAAAACTGAAACATTGTCATATAGTGTGTAAGCTCAAGGCACAGTGGCCGATTCAAATGTTTGCTTCCAACAAACTAACTCAGCTAGATAGTTCAAATCAATGCATTATTTCTTCTATAGATGACACTATGTGCTACGAATGGCTTATTATCAGTGTCAAGATATTGCAAATACCAAGCTGGAAACTTATGACAAAAAAAAAAAAAAAAAAAAAAAAACTCGTATTATCTACGAAATATGAATAAAATTATCATAAGTGTCCTCGGTAAGCTTTGTCCAAAGAAACTTTATCTTACTAGTTGAACTGACTTCCTAGGTTTCTCAGACAGAAACGGATTATACCAGTATATATTCTAGTTAATAATGAAATATCTATTCAAAAATATTAAGTTAACAAGAGCAGTTTTTCTTTTATTTATCATAATGTGAAGTTTCTTCACACAAAGCTTTCATAGAACGGCTATGTCTGCAATTCTTCGGGGTGAACAGTCCACGTGTCATGATGGTTGTAAGATGGTTACGCAATTTCATGTTATTATCATTGTTGTATGCCGTATCTCCAATGTCCAAGCGCTTCCAAACTGTGAGACAACACACATAAAGTCACCACATACAAGCTCGAAGATTGGTGAGAATTTAACAGAACACCTTCCAAGTTGTTAAGATGAGAGAGATAACCCCAGTGCGCGAATACAGTGAAACAGAAGATTAGATTGTAATCTTTAATAATCTTGTGCATACTCAGTCCAATTGCTATGAACACAAGATACCAATACACGGTAAGTATCAAGATTATAGAGCAATGATTATGACTATCATTATTAACAAACATCTAAAAAATTCTCAAAATAAAGCCTTTTGAAGGACAAACAATACATTTTAACCTTGTTCATATTTGCTAGAAACACATCATATCAGTAGTTATATACTTGACAATATTGTACTTCCGATATGCCTTGACACGTGAGTCTCATTTGCGTTATTATTGTTGTAGAAACCTGGAATGGAAATGAAATGAAATCTGTGAGTTTTACGTCCCACGGTTATGCCGGTTAGGCTAAAGGGGATGGTGATGATGAGGAATGAATGGAATGGTGGAATGAAGAAAGCGGGAGGAAATGGGAGAACCCAGAAGAAACCAACACACACGGTGTTTGTCTAGCACAAAGTTCACTTGGTGCGAGCGGGAATCAAACCAAGGACCCAAGCAGCAGAGGTTAACGCTCTACCACTGAGCCACCATGCCCTTGATGTTCTAGATACTGCAGCGTCATTAGTTGTTGATAACATTAAATAATCAGTGTAGTTGTAAGTTTTTATTTTAATAAAAATTTGAAATATGAAATAATCTAACGTAGTCCCATTTGAAACAAAAAAGAGGAAAAGAAAAACTTTATGTTGGGTTGGATCAGTGTTAACCAGTGTTAATCAGTGATACTGCAGAGTATTTCAAACACTTTCTCTTTTTTATATTTGTATTATGCAATTTTTTACGTCTTTTATCTATCAGATGTAAATTTACAAAATATTTCATATAAATATATACATCAGAGATGAAAACAACCACTTCCCCGGGAGACTGGTTCATCCGTGCGGGCGAGTTTTTAATGTCACTATTATAAGGTAAGGAAATGTTTTCTATTGTGGGATGTGTTTTTTTTTTCTTGGGTTAGTAAAATGTTGCTTATTTGCATCCTTGATATAAATTTATGAACCTTGAAGTTGAAGCGTGGGGCCGCGGTGGCTCAGTGGTAGAGCATTCACCTCTGTTGCTTGGGGTCCCGGGTTCGATCCCAGCCCCCGCCAAGTGAACTTTGTGGTGGACAAACACCGTGTGCGTGGGTTTTCTCGGGTTCTCCCGTTTCCTCCCACTTTCTTCATTCCACTATTCTCATTCATTAATCATCATCACGGTCTCCTTTAACGTAACCGGTATAACCGTGGGACGTAAACTCAAAGATTTCATTTCATTTTTTATTTTTGAAGTTGAAACATTTATCGGTTTATCCAAAGAGAGAACATTTGTCTGTCCATACTTTCCCGGACTATTTTTAGTGCCCAACAAAAAGGACATGTCCAGGTAACCTTATTATGTGCAGTTTTTTGGTTTCCGAGTTACTGGTTATCACAATTTGAGTTTCAAGTTGATCAATTGTTTGCAGAAAAGGGTAGTAATCGTTAAAATGAAATGAAATGAAATCTTTAAATTTTACGTCTCACAATTATGCCGGCTAGGTTAAAGGAAACGGTGATAATGAGAAAGAATGAAAAGAGTGGAATGAAGAAAGTGGGAGAAAACGGAAGAACCCTTGAAAACCCACGAACATGGCGTTTTTCCACCTCAAAGCCCACTTGGTTAGTAATCATTACTTAGAATTGAAACTAAGGTTTGGAACAAATGAAATAATTGTTAAGTAAATACACGCATATCTATGATAAGTTTCAGAAAATAAACGAATGAACATTTTCTTCCACAATCGAAAACCTGATTAGTTAGTTTCTGGATTAGATATTTTCCATTTAAATTCCAGTAGCTCCACCAATTATTCCACTATGTTGAGGCAATAATAAAAATATAATTTCTTTATGGAAACAAACCCCAGGGACAAGAGCACGAAAAGCCTGCGCAGTCTTAGATTTCCAAACCATAACAAAATGTTGTCGGATATAGTTTCAGGGTTTCAAAAGTAGATTTAGTATCGGCTCCTATTTTTCAACTAGTAATAATTGTGAAATAACGATAAACCGTTTTTGATATAGACTACCACTTAAATTACAAGCTCCATCTCCGACCATATTTGTGTATTACAATCGGAAATTATAGATTCGTTACACCCTGTTTCAGTATTGAATTAACGTAGTTTGAAACTCTCGCCTTAGTTTCACAATATTAAACGAATCTCACATGTTATTTATTATATTTTAAATTATCCTTTAGTTTTCAGTTTTGTCTTTATTACTAATAAACAGAGAAGAAATAATATCTTTTTGATTGGTATTTGCAGACTCATTCTATAGGCGTCGATATAACTTCACTGATCCGAAAGCAAACTCAGAGTAAGTAGCTGGCTGTGAAGTCATTTAACGTTAGTTTGAGTTTATTCCTCGCTTGAATAGTAACCCTCTTGTATGGTGTATTTTAAGACATCCAATCTCATGAAAGGAATATGCTACTCCATGCAGCTAGCTGATTTAATGGGATTCATTCATTTTATGGATAAAAGGGAGAAGAAACACTTGGCTCACAGGAATGTTGTTTTGTATCCTTTTTGTAAAGGTTGAGAAAACAAAACAAAAAAAAACTTACGAGAAGTTCTCGTCTTCGTTACCCTTTTCATAGAAGATTGAGAAATAAACTTTGATCTTTTACGATAGAAATTCAAAATGCGTAATGCATTTTGGCTACCAAAGAGGTCGTCAATTTTAATTTTATTTTATTCCATAAGATGCACACACAAAACCATAATAAAATCACGCCTATCCTCTGAATTGCATAGCTATAGAGTAATATTCAATTGAATAAACCCACATTCCTTGTTATAGCCTATTTAGCTTTATTTACAATGCAAATCGAGAACCAATAAATTTGTGATAATGTTAACGGAATAAATTTGCTTCGTTATCTGTAAGTATTATGTGTTCAATTCTTAGAGTAAGCTAGTCTTAAGTTTGCTTGTAATACCCTACAAGTGCAATAACGAGATAATAGTTTCAATGCATATCCAAACAGCAAACAATTTCTTTGCTAATTGCACAGTTTCTGCCGTTGATTACACTTAGTTTGAGTGTCACTGTCAGGACTATGTGGTGTCATTGTTAGGAAAAGTATATACAGCCTACTACTGTACAGAATATTTCTTTAACCTATACAGTACATAAATAAATAAACAAATTTGTTCCTCTTTTATTCAAGGTGTGATCAAAAAGTATGGTGAATGTACTTGCACAGTGCCATCTATCGATGTTGTATCCATTTCAACTAGTAAGCCTGGTAGCCTAAACCTTTGGTACAGTCAGTGTCGAGTTTGAACGAGTTGTGGTATGTTAGTTGGCTTCCAGAGCCATAAGAGTGAAGACGTGCTAACTGTGTCTGTCGTGTGCCAACATTAAGTTTTGTTCTAAGCTACAAAAAAGTGCAAAGGAAGCTCGCGAAATATCCAAATCAGTGTATGGTGAGAAAGTGGTGGCATTGAAGATTGTTTACAAGTTGTATGAGCAATTCAAAAGCAACGAGGAGTTGATTGAAAATGAGCAACCGTCGAGACATGCTTCGACATCAAAAACAGAGGAAAACGTGCAAAAAGTGGCAGAAATGATTTGCTTAAACAGGCGAATGACTATTCGAGAGGTTTCCGAAGAACTAAACATCTCGTATAGGTTAGTGAAAAGCATTTCAATTGCCAATTAAGTGGGCAAATGGCTTCTTTCTTTGCCACGAAAAGGCGCCGTGCCACACCTTGCATTTGACCCGCGAGTTTTTGGCCGAAAAAATATTCCTGTCTGTCCACATTTGCTGTGTTCTCCAGATATAGCATCAAGCGACTTCTGGCTTATCGCAAATAAATAAATAAATAAATAAATAAATAAATAAATAAATAAATAAATAAATAAAAATAAAAATAAAATAAATAAATAAAAATAAAAATAAAATAAAATAAAATAAATAAAACCGTTTTTAAAGGAAAACGTTTTGATACCATTCCTGACATTGAGGGGGCCATGACAGAGCAGCTGAAGACCAAGCTGAACGCTCTTGCAAAAGAAGCATTCCAGAAATGCTTCCAGCCATGGATTCAACGTTGGGATAAGTGCATTGCTAGCGAAGGATAGTACTTTGAGGGAAATTAAATATATTTCCATGTAAGCTTATTACTTTGTTTGTAATAAAATTATTTACCATATTTTATTTATCACACCTAACAATTATTCATTAGTGTCTTTTAACGTCATAAAAATTAGTTTCTGTCAGATTTCTCAAAAATTACACATGAGAATTTACTCTTAATATCATGTCGATCTGATCTAATAAATGATGTTCGTCTCCTCTTTGGAAAATATAGATAAACAAAATAGAAGTATAGTTTAAGAGGTAAACATAATTTTAGGCTATATTTCATTAACTGAAGTATGTACTTGCTAGTCATAATAAAATTCTTAATGAGAGTTACTTCAATATCAATTTCCTCTTTCGCGTTATTATCGTAAAACATCAACTTTCAGGATTTGCAAAAAAAATCGCCAATTTTCTCGAAAACTAAGCATGAGGATTTATTCTCACCCATATGATTTTGTTCAGCTTAATGAGGTATATTGATTGGTACTTATATGTCTCATCTTTGTTATTTTCCCCCTTAAACACTAACAATATTTTGTAGAATTTAATACGTAATATGTTAGCGGTTACTTTTATTAATATTAAAATTATAAATTAAGTGTTAATAAATTTAGCTTGAAACGTAAATGATGTGATTAGTACATTTCTGAAGTATAGTTTTTCTGTATAACCCAACAACATATTTCAAGTCAAGTAAAAGACATTAAGTACTCAATATGGAATATGGGAGGTAGAACAGTGTACATCCACGAACTATCTAAAATGAAAATAAAACTGCCTTAATATTGTATTCCGATCGCTCTGTTATAAGTAATAATGTCCTTTCGACACAAACACATTTGTTAGTAACATATTAAGATTTAAAATTTTCAAATTCAAGAAATTCGCTACTTCGCTAAGAAAAAGTAGCTCATCAATGCTGCATTAGTTCTTTTGTAAATTTTAGTCGATAGCAGTAAATAATAAATTTAATGTCAAATTTGAATGTTTACAAATAACAATTGTGAAACCTACTACAATATATTAACTGTTTATTACGTGCTATCTATTCAGTAATATTCCGCACATACTTCTATTTACAAACAATCAACACGTGCATGTATTCCTAAACAACATCACGTGTGTTCCTACTACAAGCTACTACAAAAGGCAGACGACAAGAACACCAGTGATAACACTAGTCATGGGACGAAGATCCACCAGCGCCACTGCTACGCTGGAGGAACTATAAAACCAGGAGAACCTCTGTATATAGCAGCAGTGTTCGGCTGTTCAAATCCACTCTCTTAGCTTGCATGGAGCTTTCAGAGATTCCTAACCTAAGCCCTTTGCTTTTCTTGGAGCTCTAAGGCCTTCTATTCTCCCCACTCTACTTGATTGGAGCATTCTGAGATTCTTAACCTAGGTCACCCAGCTTGTGTGGAGCTTTGTAACTTTCTAACTTGTTTCTGCTTGCGTTTAGCATTGAGAATTCTAAATCCACCCCACTAGTTTGGATTAGGTTTTAGAACCCTATGGAGACTCTTCCTTAGGTTCCCTGGGCTTTGGGATACTTTTTTATCCTAGTTATTAGATAACTTTAAACTTTTAATAGAGGAAATTGTATTATTCCATTTTATCTAATACTGCTCTCCCATATGGACCATGGCAGCACATACACATCTCTCCAGACTTGATTCTATTCTCAATTTCTTTATTGGTATAGTTCATTTTCGTGCTCCTGTATTTCGAATATTATCTAAGATAAAACTTTTGCGACATGTTAATATCCAGACTCCGGCAGTACGTAGAAATATCTCTGACCTGAAATTTCTTCATAAAAGTTAATAGTAACTTAAGATCGGAAACATTATTTCAGGTACTATCCTTAGGTTTCTCTTCCGGCATAACCCGGAATATCCACCTATTACATCTTGCCCGCCCTAGGTTGGTAATTATGCGGAGGTCTCGTTTTTACAGAATGCCGAACTGTTATAATCAAGTAACAACTGATTTGGATACTTTTTCAAGCAACCCGGTTTTTGAAATAATAATTAAACGAGTTTTTACGGAATAATATTACTTTTACACTTTTTCTTGACACTGTTTTATGTTGTTGTTGTTGTGTTTTCTTTCTTTCGTTAATATTTCCCTGTGTAAAATGGCAAAGTTCAATAAATAAATGTTTGGAAAATTAGTAATAACACTGGTATTGGGAGAAAATGATTCCCGTGTGTGACTGTTCTACCTTTTATGTGCTTAACAGAATCTTACAATAGTAATACATAAACCTTAAAAAGGGTATATTGGTTGGCTGATTAGATTGGAATTTAGCACCAAGACTATACCAGACGTGGTCCTACATCCAAGTTGCCATAATGCGTTAATATTTCAAAGCTTTTCCTACCAGCAATATAACCAGAACCTTGTGCATGAAAGGAACGCGCACTAGCCATTAGACCAACGAGGACGTAAATCTAAAAGGGCGAAGTTTGTAAGTAGTTTGTACATCCTGCGATATGAGGTAAATTTTGCCACACTTTATATCCTTATTCTCATTAAATTTCAACATCATACTACAGATTTATTTCCTAAACGTAGAGGAAGCCACATACCAATTTTCATTAAAATTCAATAAATTTTACAAGAACTATTTTGTAAGATATGCACAATTGCTTGTTGAGTGAATGGTGGATGCTTTTACACTCGCTTCAATTAAGAGCATAATTACGATTTCCATGCCACTTACTGAGATAAAACTGATACTGAAGCATTCGCACATCAAAGTTGTTTTCTTCTAATGACACTAATATGACGACATTACACAATATGGTTAACACCCTGAAAATTATGACTAACTCTCAAACTTGATTTTAGTTCGTTAACTAACACATTGTAGATAAATAAGACATATGTCAGCCGATAGATCACATGGAGTCGAACAAAGTGAGGTGAGCTTGTAAATTCTCATACCTACTTTTCCAGTAAATTGAGAAAAACGAAGTTTTATGCCTTTTAGAAGTATGTCGTTAATTGTAAATAACAATTAATATTGCTTATTCTAATGAAAAATATAACCTTTTAAATTTTTGTCTAGTGTATATGTAAAAAGTATACTGTAAGCAGAATATTGTTTCCATTGTGGTTTATCTTTTTTAAACAGTAACGTATATTGGAAACTGAAATATATATTCCCAACCGTGACAAACATTCTGTTGTAAGATTTCCTAGTGAGAGGTCATATATACGGTCTTTCTTTTTACAATAAAGACCACATAGAATATGATCCGTAGTGAAAAGCCAGTAAATACGTCATATGATGACCGTAATATTTTACATTGGATGTGAGGTACGCTGTAAGTGTCGTTTGCGTAAGTACTGTTGTAGAATCCTTCATTTTTTTTACGTTTGAGATACTGCTACGTCCTTAAGTTGTAACAACACTGCACAATAAGTGTAAACTTTTGAAGTTTTCGCTTTACATGTATATCTGAAATATATAATAACTTGAAGTGGTGCTACTTGAAAACACACAACTTATGTTGGGTTGGAAAACTGCTAATCTAGTTGTATTGAGGAATATGTCAAGCAATATCTCCCTGTCAATTATTGCTTGGTTCTAAATTTTAGCGTTTCGTATCTATTACTTTAAAAATTACAGTGGTGTATTTACCTATATATAAATAAAATTTAGTGAATAAACGACAAACTTGTGTTGTTTTTGTGAACTGTGATTTCCAGTTAGTAAATATTACTGTTAGATGGTATAACTAGTCAAAAAATACGATTAACAAGTAATGATTCCGTCAAAGTAAATATTAATCTATATGAGAGTATGGATATATAGAAATGAAAGTGACTATGTTTGTGACTTAAAAACTCTTAAACTACTAAACCGATATCGGTCAAATTTTCAACATATATATATATATATATATATATATATATATATATATATATATATATATATATATATATATAATGATCGAAAATCACCGATATTAGTGTCGAATCCATAGTTTTCGGGGTCGCTGAGATGAACAGTGACACTTCCGATGGTGTTAAATCCAAATTCAGCACCAGTAATTGATGACAGTTCAAGTGCCCTTTATGTCCAAAATGTAACGTATTCTCCTCATGCGAAGAACAGGGCATTCTGCTAGATATGATATGATATTATATATATATATACTAGCTGAACCTGGGCTCTCAACACAGCGTATCATTCCCATATGAGCATAATTCTCCTTATCATTCCTTACAGCATCTGTACATGTCCCTTTACAGACACAAGTGAAAAACGAATTGACTTTTAAAAAAAGGGGGGGTATCATAAAGGGGAGACTTTTTTCGATATTTTTTCTCAATATCTCTCACCGTTTGCAAGATTTGAACCTGCTTCCGATTGGAGTTTCAAATTCATGTATGACCAGTGTTTTCTTTCTTCTTGCATGCAGTATGTAATAAGCAAATACATTACATGCACAATTAATTATAATGTCAGTTATATATGGTGTACATTGGGCAAAACACTCCCAAAAGAAGGTTCATCTTAGACTGGAGAAATGGTTATCCTTCCTTTTCCATTATTATGTGGTCATGAAACAAACGCCTGAGACATATACAACCCCTATATACAACAGTTTTTTTTTTAAATTTCAACACTTCCAACGTACCCGTAAAAATGTAATAAAGAAATAGTGGCCATGCTTTTTAAATATTGAATTAGAACTGGACAATCTACATGAAATTTGCAATCGATCAGTGAAAACGTCATCTTTCTAGAGCCTGTAGTTTCCGAGATCTCATTGTCGAAAGGATTGGCCGCAACATATAAACTTAGTTTAAAAGAGATCCAAAGATGGCAGCACAATTCATTTGCATTCATTTCGAAGAAGGCTTCTTAAAGGCAAAGGCCTTTGAACAATAATTTAAAAGGATAAACTTTGTGAAAAATATTTCTTTAAGTAATTTATTTAAAGTACCCTCTTTTAAAAATATTTGTCTTTGATATAAACGTGAAACCACAAATAACCGTAAATCAAAGGCTTGAAAGCTAAGGTTATAGGTTAGAGCTCGGTTGCTCTTGATAGATCTTTCAGGTCGATAGTCATATCGACACCATCAGCTGTGACGTACCAAACGTCAGCACGGCTGTTTTTTGTACTCCTGTCCTCAATCCTGGGACTTGCTCGTCAGATATTCGGTGAGCAACAGCTATCAGACTTATCTCAGCCAAGGGTAGCTTGTTGCGACACGATTAGACTGGGGCATTTCCTCACCTAGACCACTATCCGAATGGGTGGTCTTGAACCTACAACCTGATACCCATATTTGTTGTATCATCTTTGTGTTTGCACTCGCTATGTCTTCTACAGGACGAACCTCTGTTGATGCAGACACTTCTGCTGTATCCACTAAGGTGGATAAAAGAAAGGAACGCCGTTCTAATCCAAGTCCTGAGCGTTCACGATCGCCTCATTCTAAAGAGGACCCCCAGTCTCTTTCACCACGAGCTAAACGTCATCACACGCTTAGTGAATCATCTTCGTCAACTACTTCTGGTCACTTCAATATGGATACAGACTTTCCATCACTACCTCGCTCACAACATCGATCTTCAGTCAGTAACCTACAGGCTCCAGCAACTACTTCCTTCTTACTTTCCAATTACGACCCAAAATATCAAGATCTCAAACAGCTTTACCTTCGTCTCACCAAATACGTTCCTCGTTCACAAATCACCCAAATCGTCTCGACCCGTAAGGGTATCATCATTAAGTCCCCTGATTCTAATCTGGCTGCTTCACTACTTAACACCCACTCATATGAGGTCTTTGGCAGAAACGCAAATCTTTCTAAACTGGCTCCCTCTCGCACCAAACAACCACCACCACCTCGACGTTCACCAGCACTCTCTGTTGTCATTAGAGGAGTTCCACCTGATTACACAGACGACGAGATTGCTGAGGAACTTAAACTCGACGGACACTCTATTCTTAAGTGCATCCGCATTAAAAACGCTTCTGGGAATACCTACATGGTCCGTGTACTTACAAATTCCTCAACAACTATCGACAATCTTCTCTCGCACGGAGCCTATATTTATCGAAAACGACACAGGGTTGAACCATCTAAATCTCCGGCACCACTCCCTGTCAGATGCGAAACCTGCCAAACGTACAACTCGCACCATACTTCTCAGTGCCCGAACACACCCAAGTGCGGTTTCTGCTCCGGACCTCATACTACCAAAACCTGCACGAATCTTCAGCAACCTCCGCTCTGTAGTACCTGTGGTTCTCATGAACATCCCACATACAGCTACAAATGCAAAGCCAGACCCACAGCCGAACCTTTCAAGCCAGAACTCGTTGTCCCTCTGCGTCCTCACGGGACTCAAGATACTTCTGTTCCTCCGCCATCATCTGTATACCAACCGATCACTATCAATCAATTCCTGTCTTTCATTACTGTTACTCTTCAGAATATCCACCCTTTCCTTCGACATCACATCTTACAACAGGTTCAACAAACAGCTAAAGCCATCCTTAACGTCGACTTTCAAGCAACCTATTCTGGCCCAACTGTATATTTTCATTCTGATGTGCTCCAGACAGCAGTATAACCATTTTAGGCATCCCCACCAGAAACTCAAATTTTTCATTGCCTTCATCATGGAATTGAACTTTCTATTTTTGAATATTCGTTCCTTGTGCCAACACCAACCTCTATTCGAACAACTGCTCAGAGAAGAACATGTTAGTACGTTTCTCCTCAACGAAACTTATCTGACTCCACGGCTCCATCCCCGCATCTCTGGCTATCAGATAGTTCGCAATGATAATGCACTCCCGGCACGCCGTGCAAATGGTGGGGTTGCCATTGGCTTTCCTCCCAGCATTCCTTTCCGACAACATACTTCTGCTGTTCCCAACCTTCCTGAGCATCTCATTCTCACTCTCTATTTTAGAAATATATCTGTCACTGTCGCTACTCTCTATGTTCGCCCTGGCCATCCCATTCCGCACGACTTTTTTCACTTCATCTCTGTAAATTTCCGCTCTTTCATCATTATGGCCGATATCAACTTTCATAGCCGCTCAGCCCAACAACAGCAGGATTTTCGAACTTATATTACCACTCATACTACTGGGTTTATTCATACTCTTCCGAAACCAACTCGCCCTGTCAGTAATACCACACCTGACGTGGTGATCACATCATCCAATATCTCTCACCGCTGCGCGATCTCAGTCTTAGATCCGCTGGGAAGCGATCATGTTCCCATTAAACTGTCTCTGCTCCTGCAACGCTCTCCTGTCAATTATCAATCTCTTCCCGCTCGCACTACCCCTCGTTTCGACAAAGCCGATTGGGTTAGTTACAGCTCCTACATTGCTACAGCTCTTGAACCTGTTCCGCCCCCGACAACCGAAACTGAACTTTATACAACTCTTGACACTATCACTGACACCATTCATCTTGCATCTACGAAATACATACCTCAGTCTACCATTCATCCACACAAACCGCCCCTCCCGCCTCAATACCTTCCTTTAATCAGGCGTTCTAGACAACTCTATCGTGATTTCACCCGTACCGGCAATCCCGAATCTCTTAGGCTCCATCGTCAATACCAACGTACTGTCCATAATTACCTCGTAGCTTACAAACGCCGAAATTGGATCAAAACTTGCAATTCCCTCTCTGATAACTCGCACCCCACCAAATTCTGGAAGCGTTTCCATCAACTTACCGGCAAATCCACACGTACTTCCTATCCACTTCTAGATGATGCACTGCCTCTTCCCGACGATACTGCTAAAGCCAACGCTTTTGCCACCTACCTCCAGGATATATTCACTCCTTCTGCACCAGATCCCGTATTTCGCAGACATCCCACTGACACTTTAGATCTTTCGTCACCCTACCTTCAACCTCACCCCGATCATCCATTACCTCTCCACAATCAACTTACAGCTCCTATCACTGTTTCTGATATCCAGCAGACCATCTCCCGAAAGAAGAACACTGCTCCTGGCATAGACAAAATCACCTACCGCCACATCAAGGAAGGTCCATATGTCTTGCTTTACCTTCTCTCTACCATTTTTACTTTCATTCTTCGCACTGGCTTCTATCCTCTACCTTGGAAAACTTCTACTACCTTAATGTTTCTCAAACCTGGCAAGCCCCCCCAATCTGTCTCTTCGTACCGCCCTATCCAACTCACCCTTGTGTTTAGCAAGATTCTCGAACGTATCCTCGTCACTCGCCTTCACACCCATCTTTCAGCAAATAATTTAATCCCTCTCCATCAAGCAGGTTTTCGTCCTTCCTTTAGCATCTCCGATCAACTCCTCCGCCTTACTACTTTCATCACAAATCAGTTTAACACATCCAAACCTTCCTGCCTCATCTTATTTGACCTCGAGAAAGCTTTTGATAAAGTCTGGCATCTTGGTCTCCTCTATAAACTTTTCTCCTTTCACCTGCCCTACTGTTATATTCGCCTCATCTATCAATTTCTCTCCTGCAGACTTAGCTATATCTCAATTAATAATCACCTTTCCTATCCTATCTTCCTTCATTCCGGAGTCCCCCAAGGATCAGCCCTATCCCCTCTGCTCTACCTTTTATATGTCGCAGACTTTCCCACACTTCCCCCGAACGTTACCCTCTTTCAATATGCCGACGACACTGCCTTTTTAGCCACAGGAAATACGATGCAACGCATTAATTCTTCTCTCCAACCTGCCATAGATTCCTTTCTTTCTTGGTGTTACAAGTGGCGTCTTACCATCAATGCCGCTAAAACGCAAGCGATTATCTTCTTACCACCTGGCAAGCGCTCCCGTGTTCATCGCAATCCTACCAATCTCCATCTCCGTATATCCCATACTCCTGTCACAATCAGCAAAACAGTCACTTATTTAGGCATTACTTTCGACCAACATCTTAAATGGACTCCATACCTCAAGTACATCTGTACCAAGGCTTACTCACGCCTTAACCTTCTTCGCCGCCTTACAGGCACTACTTGGGGTCTTTCTGCTGTCACACTTCTTAATACATACAAATCCTTCCTCCGACCAGTCCTTACCTACGGCTTTACAGCTTGGATCGATGCTCCCTCTTCTTTCTATAAACGCCTCCAAATTCTAGAACGCCACGCACTCCGACTTGCCTTTCGTATCCGTCTTCCCAGCCCTACTCGAGATCTGTATGACCGTACTCCATTTCCACATATTCTCTACCACCTTGAAACACTCCGCCTACGCTATATTTCTCAACGCTTCCAGAACCACCACCCCTTACTTTTTGACACCATGCACGCCGACGCCACTTTCCCAAAACGAGAACTCCTTCGCCATACACCTTTGTCTCTGCTTTTTTCACTGTATCATTACTCACTGCCACCTGACAGCATTGATCTTCCTCTCGTTGCCGATTTCATCACTCATCTCGATTCACCTTACATTTTCCCATCTACTGCACAGTAGTCCTACTGTCTCAACAGGCCTCCCACTGTCTTCATCACGATCCAGAGTAGCCCTGGATCAGAAGATAATCAGCATTTGTCGAACTAATCAAATACCTTGTGTTGTGACGTCTTCTGCACTTCATCCTCATCTCATCATCACCTAATAGTATGATCATGGTTAAAGGCCATGATGTCCTGCAGCTCCTCCAGTCAATACCAGAGCTGAAAATTGATGCTTCCCCCCTAATGTTATTATGATTTTGAAATAAAATAAAGATTTAATAAATAAATTAAACCTCACTTAACCCATCTATCTTTCTCCTCACCCGAGATTTCCTTAATTCCTCATCCCCTAATAAAGGGTATGACCCTTTGGGCGGGGCTAGTCGTGCGCGGCTAGCAAAAAAAAAAAAAAAAAAAAAAAAAAAAAAAAATTGCTCTTGATACATACTGAACCAAGGAGCCTAACCTCTCTTGTGTATGTTAATGTGCTAGCTAGGACCAAGTGTTGCATACGCATTTGTGAGCACAGCACACATACAACACTTAGAGGGTTGACGGAAGTACTCACTTTCGGAGGGCAAACTTGCTTTTTGAATCTCATTCATCATCTTTTCATTCCTTTTCACATTCATTTGGGCTTCGGCCCTAGGATACTTCATTGCGATGGCGGACTCTGGCAATACTAACGGACAAGCGGTTCTTGGTCGGCATACGGGATTACCAGCTTCTCTTTCTACAACTGCAAACACTTCGCGTGTTCAAGTTGCACCCACTGGAAAAACCAATCGCACCCGACATTTTTCTTGGGGAAGTCAACCAGTAGCAAGCACATCTAAAGAGAGACATCCATCTACTGAGTCAACTCAGTCTGCTAAGAGATTTCGTGGCGGATCTATATCTTCTAACATCCAACCAATGGACACTGGATCGTCACCTTCAGAATCATTATCCGAAACTCTCAACATAAATCCGGATCCCGTTTACAATTTTCTACTGACTGACTTTGACCCGAAATACACACATCCAAAGATGATCTTTCTCCAGATCATTAAATATGTTCCACGTGCAAATGTAGAACAAATAGTGCACACTAGAAACGGATTCATTATAAAATCAAAAGATCCAAATTTTGGAACCTATTTACGTAACAAGGCATCTTATGAAATCTTCGGGAAAAACGCAAAATTAACCAAAAAGTCTGATTCTAGGCCTAAACAACCACCTCCACCTAAAAAATTGCCAATGTTATCTGTCGTTATTCGTGGTGTTCTTCCAGAGTTTACGGACGACGAAGTGCGCGAAGAGCTTATTCAAGAGGGTATTAACATTGACAAATGCATACGCATTAAAAACAATAATGGGCCAACATATATGATACGTGTTTTGTCCCAAAACCAGCAGGCTATCGATCATCTTCTGGCACACGGTGCACCTATTTATAAGAAAATTCATAGGGTAGAGCCTTCTAAAACTCCTGGGCCAGTGCCTCTGCGATGTGAGAGATGTCAGACCTACAACGCTCATTTCACAAACAGTTGTCCAAATCAACCGCGATGCGGATATTGTGGCAACCCACATGAAACAAGGTTGTGCCAAAATCAACAACAACCTCCAAAATGTTCCACATGTGGAGAGATGCACCCCACATACAGCTACCGCTGCAAGGCAAAGCCCCCGGCAGAACCTACTCGCCCGGAGTTTACTGCACCCATTCGAAGTTCTGATAAAACTACACCTCCAGCTCAATCTATTCTGCATCCACTCAGTATCGAAGATTTTCTTCGTTACTTCACTATAGTGCTTCAGAACGTGCTGCCATTTCAACGCGATCATATCCTTCGCACCGTAACTGCCACTGCAAAGTCTTTCTTTAACATCAATATGCATGGTACATATTCAAGACAGTATGCTCACTTTCAAATCGCGCCTCTTGAAACCGCCGTTTAAAGCCATAGCCTTTCTGATCCTAATTATGAATTTATTGTTTATTAATATTCGATCTTTCCAGCAACATAAACTTCTATTCGAACATCTCTTACTGGAAGAACAAATTGATATTTTTGCTATCAATGAAACTGCACTCAAACCCAATGTCACAGCTCGCATCAAGGGTTATCTCCTTCACCGACATGACTATATAGGTCCTGCCGCCAGAGCTCAAGGTGGAGTTGCAGTGGGTTTCTCACCTAAATTACCATTCCGACAATACCATCCACAGGCTTTTGACAATCATCCAGAACATCTTCTATTGTCCGTTTATTATCCCTCCATTGTTCTCAACGTTGCTACAATCTATATCCGGCCGAGGCACCCAATACCATTTGATTTTTTCAATTACATTGCTCATAATTTTCGAAATATCATCATTATGGCTGATATCAATATTCACAGTCGCAGCGACCGAGAAAAACAACAATTTATCAACTACGTAACTCAACAGCTAAATCTACATATTCATGCCTTACCTAGTCATACCAGACCAAGTAGCCAAACAACACCCGATGTTGTAATTACGTCACTTAATCTGGTCGGCGATTGCAATATAAAGGTACTTGATACAATAGGCAGCGACCATTGCCCAGTGAAACTAACGCTCAATAAAGGCCGTTACTGCAACACTACTTCAGTTTTCCGTACCGTCAAACGTTACGACAAAGCTGATTGGAATAAGTATAGGACAACTATTGAAAAAGACATTAATGATCTTACAGCACCAACTAATGAATCTGAATTGTATAATACTATCTCGCGACTTACAGCTACCTTAACTTCTAATGCTGAAGCGTCTATTCCTATAGACAAAATTTGTCCCCACCGACCAAAGTTACCGCCTCAATATCTGGCCATTGTAAAACGTGCACGGCAGCACATTCGAGAATACTATCGTACTGGAAACGAAGCACATCTTCACTGCTATAGACAATGGCAACGAGCAGTACAAAACTACCTAATTGCATATAAACGAAGACACTGGGTTAGTGTTTGCAATAAGTTGCGAGACGAAGCACATCCTACCCGCTATTGGAAGAAATTTCATCAATTAACGGGAAAGGATACTGTTACGACCTATCCGCTTCATCTCAATAGTGTTCCACTACTCTCGGACACAGATAAAGCAAATGCTTTTGCTGATCAACTACAAGCAGTATTCACTCCAACTGAGTCTCCATGCCAGAGCGAACGTGTTGATATTTCCAGTGTACCTTCTCTACAACCCTCTGTAACACACAAAATAGACTTAAATCATCCTCTTACCAGACCAATTACTGCTACAGAATTACATTCCGCTCTCCGACGAAAACGCAACACAGCTCCAGGAATAGATGACATCTCTTATAGGATGCTGAAAGAATCCCCGCCTCTCTTTATTTCTTTATTAATATCTATTTATAATTTCATTCTCAGCACTGGATATTATCCATTACATTGGAAAGTCTCAAAGGTGTGCATGTTTCACAAACCAAACAAGCCCATCCATGATGTTAGTTCTTACAGGCCTATTCAGTTGACTTCTGTCTTCAGCAAGCTATTTGAAAAGATTCTCGTCAACAGACTACATATTCATCTTAAAGAACACGATCTGTTACCAACACATCAAGCAGGTTTCAGGCCAAACTTTTCTATTAACGACCAACTGCTACGCCTAACCACGGTTATCACCAATCAATATAATAAAGCTCTTCCATCATGTCTAGTCCTTATGGACTTAGAAAAAGCTTTTGATAAGGTATGGCACTATGGTTTGCTACGCAAACTACAATCACTCCGATTACCCACTTGCTACATTCGTCTCATTTACTCTTTTTTAAATAATCGAATAGCGTATGTTTCAATAGGAAATGTCCTATCTAGACCTATTTTTCCGCACACAGGCGTACCTCAGGGATCTGCACTTAGTCCATTATTATATATCTTATATGCCTCAGATATGCCTCGACCACCGCCTAATGTCTATATTTTCCAATATGCTGACGACACAGCATTTTTATCGCTCGGGAAAACTATGCTTCAGATCAGCAGAAGCCTACAACTGACACTCGACAGTTTTCTTATCTGGTGCAGGAAATGGAAATTAACTGTCAATTCAGAGAAAACACAAGCCATTGTTTTCCTTCCACCTAAGCGTCGAACTAAAGTACGCCGAAATCCAGCTAATCTTTCTATATCAGTTGACGGGCATTTTCTTCGACCAAGCGCCTCCGCTACGTATCTTGGTGTGGTATTCGATACCAAACTCACCTGGAAGCCTCACTTTCAAAAACTGGCGCAAAAAGCATTAATTAGATTAAATCTTCTACGCCGCCTTACGGGCACAACTTGGGGACTAAGTGCGGATGTCTTACTAAAGACATACAAAGTTTTTCTCAGACCTCTTCTCACCTTTGGTCACATTGCCTGGTGTCACGCTTCATCTAAACTCTACGAGAAGTTAGCAGTTATGGAACGCCATGTTATTCGACTGGCATATCGGATTCGCTTACCATATCCAAACTACATGACCTACGAACACATAGACTTTCCAGCCATTTTCGATCATCTTGCTACACTCCGGTCAAGATACATTCAGTCACGCATTACCAATGCTCATCCACTGTATCTGGACACTTTAAGACTTGATGCCATTACAGATGCTCCATCTCGATACCAGCACTCACCCCTCAATATACTCACCACACTCTATGTTAAGACAACAAACTTGGACGCCGCAGAGACAGCCATATTTGACATTTACGTCGTCAGAGATCATATACCTCATATTTTCCATTTTAGCACATGTTCTTCACTCATCACTAACATTGGGCTATCATTACGTCTTACATCAGTCTCGAGTCGCCCCGAGACAGAAGATATAACCATCATGTGTCTCAACTAATGTTCCCAATGTGTTTGTGACGTCAATGCACTTCATATCATTATCATATCTGCTTATTGTATACCTTGTTACATTTATCCTTTAATTATATTATATTTGTATATTTGCACCATTAGTATATCTTGCACTACCTTATATATATATTGTTTTGTTTTCAACACTAATTTTACGTAGTTTTCTTCTTTTCTCAATTTATTGTTTTTTTGCATTACACTTAGACCATCTATTGTACCTGAATTAGCAACACTAATACGTATTGAAACCTATGCCAAAGAGAGGGCGTAACCCTCTAATGGCTGGGGTTAGTCTGTTTGATACGAAGTCAAATATGATTATATAAACAAAAACAGATGATTAAAGAAATTTCCTAAACCTAATCCCTTACCTTAAAAAAAAAAAAAAATGCTCTTGATCATTGAACATCTTTACCTTTGAGCTGAACCCAGCCTCTCTTACAACCGTTAATCTGTTAGCGAGGATCAGGTGTAGCAGACGCACTTGTGAGCATCGCAGACCTACGTCGTTTAGAGGACTGACGAAAGTTTACACTTTCGGAGGGTCGCTTATATTTTTGGAATCTTATCATCGTTATCATCTTTCTCATCGTTTCATCACCGCTTCATTACACGGATAGGTTGTGCTGGTCTTTGGACCGATGCACAAAAACCTACCCCCATACGTGGGGCCTCCGGCTCCTGGTTCCTCACTACTAGACCGTGAAACTTTGTCTCGTTCCGGTCGTACCAGGCATCTATCATGGGGCAGTCAAACCAGTTCGCGAGGAACTAGACCCAGAGAACGAACTGATTCTGGTGACTCCGCTCATTCAAGCAAACGACCTCGTGACAGATCTCGGTCTCCTGTAGCAACTAACATGGACTCGGCAATGGACATTGCTTCTGGCTCACGTTCAAATTTCTATGCAGCAAAAGAACCAATCTTTTCTTTTTTGCTCACCGATTTTGACACCAAGTATACTCACCCCAAAATGGTATTCCTACAAATAAACAAGTATCTACCTAGAGCCAGTATAGAGAATATTGTTAAAACTAGAAATGGCTTTATCATCCGCTCAAATGACCCGAACTTTGGTATCACACTTCGGAACAAAGCGTCATACGAGATCTTTGGCAAAACGGCTAAATTAACCAAACAAGCTGATCGGAAGACAAAACAACCGCCGCCTCCACGAAAACCACCCATGTTTTCCGTTGTTATCCGTGGAGTAATACCTGAAATCAGCGATGAAGAAGTTCTTGAAGAACTCAAACAAGAAGGCATTGAGGTGAACAAATGCATTCGTATTAAAAATAACAATGGTCCTACTTACATGGTGCGTGTTTTGTCCCAAGATCAGACAGCGCTTGACTATTTGTTAGCTCATGGAGCTCCTATCTATAAGAAACTCCATAGAGTCGAGCCGTCCAAGACACCGGGGCCTTTGCCAATTCGGTGTGAGAAATGCCAAACTTATAACTCACACTTTACTCGCCAGTGCCCAAATCCATCTAAATGTGGCTATTGTGGTGAATCTCACGACACCAAAGCATGCAAAAATCAGCAGCAACAACCACACTGCTCTACTTGCAATGAAAACCATCCAACATACAGTTACCGCTGTAAGGGGAAACCTCAGGCACAACCGGAACGTCCAGAACTTACAGTGCCAGTACAAAGTTTTGACAAAGCCACACCACCCTCACAATCCCTTGCTCAACCTCTCACTGTTGAAGATCTTCTTCGTTATATCACCATTGTACTACAAAATGCTTTTCCTTTCCAACGGGAGCATATTCTTCGTGTAGCCATATCAACAGCCAAATCTCTGTTCAATCTTAACTTTACTGCTACATATTCAGGATCTTTCGTTCACTTCCATATCGCACCCCTAGAGACAGAAGTCTAAAACCAATATGGCGGTATACATTATGGCTCTTACTTTACTATTCGTCAACATCAGATCATTTCAACAACACAAAGTACTTCTAGAACCTCTTCTGTTAGAAGAAAAAATTGATATCGTAGCTCTCAACGAAACAGCTTTAAAACCAGCGTCTTCTGCACGACTTTCTGGTTACCAACTTCAACGCTGCGACTACCACGATGTACGAGCACGTGCTCAAGGAGGGGTGTTGATTGGCTTTTCTCCCAAACGTCCTTATAGACAATACAATCCCACTGCATTTGCAAAACTACCTGAACATCTCTTATTCTCTATATACTATCCTTCTTTTACTGTTAATGTAGCTACCATATATATACGGCCTGGCCACCCAATACCTTTCACCTTTTTCGATTATATAGCCCATAACTTTAAAAACATAATCATCATGGCTGATATAAATATTCATAGCAGAAGTGCAAGGGAGAAACAACGGTTTATGGACTTCAACTACACTACAACTTCACATTCATAATCTCCCTGGTCCTACTCGACCAGCCAGCCAAACAACCCCGGATGTAGTGATTACGTCTCTCGCACTTATAAATGACTGCGAGTTGAAGGTTCTTGATACGATTGGAAGCGATCACTGCCCAATCAAACTAAGCATCAAGAAGACTCGACCATCTTTACAAAAGCTAGAACCACAACTTATCCACCGTTATGATAAAGCTGATTGGCCTCAATTTCGGCAGACCATAAATAACCGTGTTTCCACTTCTCAACCACCAACTTCAGAAACCGAAATGTACAATGTTGTAAACCACATCACAGATGCTTTACATACTGGTGCTCAACAAGCTATTCCTGTGGAGAAAATTTATCCTTCTAAGCCAAAATTGCCTCCACAATATCTTTCTCTAATTCAGAAATCACGCCAACAATTTCGAGAATATAAACGAACCGGCAACCAAGAATGTCTCCGTCAACACAGACAATGGCAAAGAGCTGTTACAAATTATCTCATAGCATATAAACGTCGCAACTGGATCAGCGCATGTAATAAACTAACCGATGAAGCCTCACCAAACCGATATTGGAAAACCTTTCATAGACTCACGGGAAAAAGCACTAAACTGTCGTACCCTCTGTTGGACAATGATGTCCCTCTTTTTACCGACCAAAATAAGGCTAACGCATTCGCAACACAATTACAAACGGTCTTTACGCCTGCAATGTCATATATTTCTCATAACCGCGCAGATTTGTCTACTATCCCAGCTCTTCAACCATCACTATCACACGTCATAGATAACGATCATCCTCTTACAGCACCAATCACTACTCAAGAACTTCAACGTGCACTTCGTAAGAAACGAAACACTGCACCAGGCATCGATCATGTTTCCTACCGGCTCCTAAAAGAAGCTCCACTTACTTTACTTACACTACTTGTTGCTCTCTACAACTTCATTCTGCGCACCGGCTTTTACCCAATGGATTGGAAGGTATCCAAGATTTGCATGTTTCTTAAGCCTCATAAACCAGCGCACGCTGTGTCTTCTTATCGCCCAATACAACTGACAACAGTGTTCAGTAAACTGTTTGAGAAAATTCTTGTTCATCGGCTCCATTTGCATATTCAAGAACATAACTTACTGCCCATACACCAAGCAGGTTTTCGACCAGGTTTTTCCATTAACGACCAGTTACTTCGGCTGTCTACACTAATAACAAACCAATATAACAAGGCCTTTCCATCTTGCCTTGTATTAATGGACCTTGAAAAGGCTTTCGATAAAGTGTGGCACTATGGGCTTATACAAAAATTACAGAAATTAAACCTCCCTATCTGCTACTTACGTTTCATATATTCATTTTTGACTAATCGAATAGGATATGTATACATAGGATCTGCCATCTCACATCCCATTTTTCCGTATTGTGGCGTTCCACAGGGCTCTGCCCTCAGCCCACTTTTATATATACTGTATGCCTCTGATATACCTAAACCTATGCAAAACGTGTACCTATTTCAATATGCCGATGACACGGCCTTTCTAGCTCTTGGCAAAACTATGCATCAGATTAGCATGAGATTACAATCCACTCTCAGTGAATTTATGCAATGGTGTAAAACTTGGAAACTTACCATCAATGGCGATAAAACACAAGCGTTAGTCTTTTTACCTCCGAAACGCCGCTCCAAGGTTCATCGCAATCCGCAGAACCTCAAAGTCACGCTTAATGAACATTCACTGCAAACAACATCTACGGCAACATATCTCGGGGTTGTATTCGACACAAAACTCAACTGGAAGGCTCATCTTGAAAAAATATCACAAAAGGCTAATATCCGGCTCAACCTTCTACGTCGCCTAACTGGAACTACTTGGGGATTAAACGCCCCATTGCTATTAAATACATATAAAATGTTCCTTAGGCCTATCTTAACGTTTGGTCACATTGCTTGGTGTAATGCTCCAACAAAGTTCTACGACCGTTTATCGATATTGGAACGCCATGCCATCCGACTTGCATATCGTATAAAATTACCATATCCGAATTTCCTGACATATGAACATATCAATTTCCCTCACCTTATTCAACATATTGCCGACCTTCGTTTGAAATACATACTATCCCGCCTATCAGTCTCCCATTCATTACTTCTTGATACTTTACAAGCTGATGCGGAAACTGACGCACCGTATAAATATTTACATTCAACATTAAACATTCTTCTCACGTTATATCTAAAAACCACACATCCTACAGCTGAAGAACACGACATCTTTAATATATATCATATACCCGATCATCTTCCTCATTTGTTTCCATTGTAGCACAATGTCTGACTTCAATATTAACCTTGGGCTGCCCCCTTGTTTCCATCAGTCTCGAGTCGCCCCGAGACAGAAGAACTAACCTGCATTCGTATACCTAACACTGTGTCTGTGATTGTGGCGTGTACGCACTGCATTTCATTTTACATCATCATCTTTATTTCATAAAAACACAACACATTGTTTCTATACCAAAGTTTTTTTTCTTCTTTTTCTGTTTATACCTGCACCATTTAGATGTTTGTTGCTTTCTTGTATGCACATTTCTCTTTATTCAGTTATCTAATATTTTGTTTATTGTATTTTTTTTTCAGCACTGTTGGTTTATAAAACTACTCTTAGACCATCCTAAATTATTTAACCCATCAATGTCGTAAATACTGTGCCAAAGAGAGGGCGTAACCCTCTAATGGCTAGGGTTAAGGAGACATACTGCAAAAGCATGTATTCTTGTGGAACTACAAATCGATGAATAAAGTACAACCTACCAATCCCTAACCCTATTACACTAAAAAAAAAAAAAAAAAAAAATGCTCTTCATGAGGCACTGCAATTGGAACATATCACAATATCCCTGTACGCACTCACTATTTTCCAAAGCCACATAACCTTCCCGAGTATTCCATAGTCACACTATATTTTCGCACCAAAATCATCACTCTATGCACTATCTACATTCGACCAGGCCACCCCATACCATATTAATTTTTTCAATACATTGACAATACTTTTAGGCATTACATCATCATGGCAGATATAAGTATTCATTGCCGTCCGCAGGCTGAGAAACAACAGTTTCACAACTACATCTCTAATATCCTTGCCGCCGATTTTCATCATCTCCCATCGCCATCTCGCCCCATCAGCAACACCTCCCCAGACATAGTTATCAGCTCTGCGTCTCTGAATATTCAAAATCTTAGGGTTCCCCCACCTTTCGGCAGCGATCATGCTCCGATACTACTTGATATTATTCTCACCCACTCAGCTCAATCACAACCACTGCCTATTCACAACTTTGATTATAATCATGCAAATTGGGCTAATTTCCAAGCGGATCTTACAAATTCGATACAACATCTTCAAGAGCCTACCTCAGAGCACGAACTCTATGACCTTGTTGACCAACTCACAGCTTCTCTTGACACAGCCACCCACAATAACATACCCCTACGTATACGTCATCCACACAAACCTCCGATCCCTCCACAATATCATTCCATCCTTGCTGCTTCTCGCCGCTCTTTCCGTGACTTTCAACGTACCCATAATCCTATATCCTTAGCACAGCATCGTCGTTGGACTCGCATGCTTCATAATTACCTTACTGGTTATAAAAAAAACGTTGGATCTCCACCTGCAACTCCCTCTCAACTACATCGCATCCTACCAAATTCTGGCAAAAATTCCATCAGTTAACTGGTCAAACTCGACATACATCATACCCTACCATTTCACATCATCATCCTCTCCAAACCGATACTGATAAAGCAAATGCTTTTGCCTTCTTCTTCCAAGAAATATTTACCCCTACCGTACAACTACAACACCAACTATCACCCGACGTGTCGAACGTCTTACAAATCCGCATTCCCCCTCCTACAACCCAACATTCACCATCAACTCACCGATTCACCTCCTAATGATCCCATTACTCCTGCAGATATCTCAGCCTCCATCAAATCGAAACGTATCACGGCGCCTGGCTTTGACCATATAACTTATAAACTCATAAAAGCCTCTCCTCCCGTCTTATATACACTTCTTGCAGCCATATACAACTTCATTCTCCGCACCGGCTTTTATCCACCACAATGGAAAATCTCAAAAACTCTGCTTTTCACCAAACCCAATAAATCTCCTACAGAACTCTCATCATACCGTCCTATACAACTGACATCAGTACTCAGCAAAATCTTTGAACGCATTCTTGTCAGTCGCCTTCATACCCATCTTTCTGAACGAAACCTCATTCCTCTTCATCAAGCTGGTTTTCGCCCAAATATCAGTATTTTCGATCAACTCTTACGCCTCACGACTGCCATAACTAATCATTACAATACATCCAAACCTTCCTGCCTATTATTGTTCGATCTTGAAAAGGCTTTTGACAAAGTTTGGCATGCCGGCCTCATCGCAAAACTTCACTCTTTTCATATTCCTTTCTCCTACATCAGATGTATCCATTCTTTCCTTTCAAATCGTATGACTTACATTACCATTAACCAATCACTTTCACATCCGATCTTTCTTCACTGTGGTGTTTCTCAAGGCTCTGTTCTTTCACCCCTTCTTTATATATTATACGTAGCAGACATGCCCCCTCTACCACAAAATGTCTCATTATATCAATATGCCGACGATACAGCTTTTTTCACCACAGCCAACACTGTTCAACACATAAATCGAACACTTCAACAAGCAATTGATGCCTTCACTTCCTGGTGTGACAAGTGGCGCCTAACCATAAATCCCCTTAAAACACAGGCTATCATTTTTCTTCCACCTCGCTGCCGATCACGAATTTATCGCAATCCTGCTCTTCTACATATACACATCAATGACACTTTCATACGCCCATCATCACAAGTAACATACCTCGGAATCATCTTTGACTCAAAGCTCAGCTGGAAACCTCACTTACAGAAAATCCGATCACAGGCAACAAATCGATTAAACCTTCTCCGGCGGCTAGTGGCCACCACTTGGGGCTTGCATACTGGCACTGTTATTAAGACTTATAAGGTTTTCCTTCGACCTGCTCTCACACATGGCCATATATGCTGGATCTCTGCCCCTGACGCACTATATACTAGACTTGCAATATCCGAACGTCATGCTCTCCGCCTTGCATATCGCATAAGACTACCAGCACCAACTGCCGGATCTCTATCGCCGTATCAACTTTCCCACCATCTTACAGCACTTCGAAACACACCGCACAAAATACATAACAAAAGTCATTACCGAAGGTAATCCGCTCTTCCTCGACACCTTTCACCAGGACATCATTCATGATACCCCTCCTCAACATCAAGCCACACCTCTTCAACATCTTACTCTTTACCATAAGACTTTAGACGATAATGACCCCCACAAGGCCGATTTTGCTATATACCGTCCACCTCACTTTAGTCCATGCATTTATCCATCTCTGCACTAGTGTTTTCATCAATGTTGTTAGCAGCGGGCTTCATCTGTCATCATCAGCCCCGTGACGCCCCAGGGCAGAAGATAACCATTCATTTGTCTACATTAACCATATCCCTCTGTTTGTTGTGGCGTCTATCAGCACTTCACCTTATCTCTCATTTTACAACCATAGCCCGGCCTCCTTAATGTAATAGTGAATAATAAATGGATACTGATGCCTCCCTTATGCCAATGATACCTCCAAAGCCATATTGAAAAAAAAATGATGATCACAAAAAATAAACTAAATTAATGCTCCTCAAACTCTCAATGCCCAACTATGAATAAAGTAAAACCCTATACCTAGATTTCCTCTTACCGAAGAAAGGGCGTAACCCTTTGATCGGGTTAACCTTAAAATAATTGCTCTTGATTAGTACTGTAGCATTTTAATAGAGTATATATATATATATATATATATATATATATATAT
Source organism: Thermobia domestica (assembly GCF_964235325.1). Lineage (NCBI taxonomy): Eukaryota > Metazoa > Arthropoda > Insecta > Zygentoma > Lepismatidae > Thermobia > Thermobia domestica. The sequence continues at coordinate 222,037,197 of NC_137454.1, forward strand.
ATATATATATATATATATATATATATATATATATATATATTGTCTATTGCAGAACATGCTCATTTGCTACGCGAAGTATGTATGTCACTAATGACCCGTTTTGCGGGAAACAAATGGTTTTCATTTTCCGAGGCTTAAAAGCTATTGATTTCCCTTCTAGAAAGTCGTAAATTATTTCCATGAAAACTAATCTAACCACATCGAGTACAAGCTATCTAATTCCTCAAGGACTTTAGGTTTCTACATCCCAAATCCTTGTGTCGTGAAAATAAGAAAAAAAATGTTGACCTCAAGTACTTACCACCATAAGCAAAGTATCTTGTGAATATACATACTTGAGTTTATACCATCTGTAAGGTATTTGTTCTATTCTTTCGCAACAATAATAAATCAAGCAGAAATAGAAAAGAATGAGAACATACACTTCAGTTTCCAAGTTAAAATATTTTCACCAGAAAAAAAATCTACGCAACGTTAAGTGGGTGAGAAGTTTCTACGAAAATGTGTGAACATTGAAAAAGATTTTTTTCATTGCTATGCATGTATATGTATGCATTTGGCTCCACTTCCCAGAATCACGTTAGAATGCAGAGGTAAGATTTAACATGACAGACGGCACCTCACTGCAGTCTCTCCCATGTGTTGTTCCTTCATATTCATGCATGGAAGTTCTCACTGAAAAAGTAATAAGAGATTTGTTACATGTGTCACAAAACGACATTGGCTGAAAGACTTCAAACAAACTGTCTGGTTTCTCTCATATCTTTAGAAATGCATTTAATAGAAAGAAAGGAGTATTGAAGAATTTCCCCTTTTTATTAAAATCACTTAAAATTCAATCATGAAATACTTCTATTTATAGTTGAAGGTATTTTGGGGGAAACATAATTGGAATAATTTATTTAAAATTAATGCAAAATGTAACTTATTGAAATCAAAATATACTGTAAGAAAAATAATGGTTGAAATTTAAACAAGTGTTGTGCATTGTAAAACCTAGTGAGAGTTTATATATATATATATATATATATATATATATATATATATATATATATATATATATATATATATATATATATATATATATATATATTTTCAACAGCTTTTCCTAAAATTTCAATCTCAACGAACAAGAGTAATATTATGAATCTTTGTTTGTTTGTACGAATACAAGTAATAGAGAAAAGAAGAAACAATATAATTTGTCACCTTATTCGACTCAGACTGGAAGAAAACAGAAGGAGGACCAGGAAGAAGAAGACGAAAACAGAAATACCTTGATGTGATTAGGAAAGAGACAACGTATCAATCTCTCAAACTGCATTGTCAAAGGCGGAAAAAGTTATGTGTATTGACTACCAATCTATGGTTACGGAGACAAGAGGTGTTTGTGCGAAAGTTATCCTGAAATATTGTCTTAATTTCCCCCTTTAAGGTAGTAATCCACATTTGGAAACCTGAAAGATGAACATTATGTGATTTTTAAGAAAGCTAGGGTTAGCTTTCGTACAATGGGTTGAATTCGCTTTCTTTTCTCTGACATTTTCAATCCCAAATAATAGGAGTAAGCCTGTAATCTAAAACAAAACATATATGTTTCATAAAAATCCGAGGTGTTCATGTAATTTCCGCCAAACATTTTTCTTCTTAATCCTAAGAGAGAGAGAGAGTAAATTTATCTCCAGGGAAAGTTATCATATAGCAAACATATTGTTTTAAATTGGGAAAAGGTTGAACAAGCGATAAGTTTACTCTCTCACAATGGAGTGATTTGAATCCCAGCAAGTGTACATAGCGACAAAGCCTCAAAGAATGTACGCACTATATTGTATCTTTGTTCTCTTCTTTCTTTTTGAAAATTGTAATATTTAAAGTCTGTCTCAAATTATGGAATGTAATATTTAAAGTCCGTCAGTTGTTAAAGTCACAGATGATTTTAAAATCAATCATTGGAAAATGTAGGAAGAAAATTGTGCTATATATTGCATCAAACTAGAATATTATAATAAGCGGTGAAAAAGTACAGATAATTTTTAAGGTGGAAGAAGAGGCCATACTAAGCTAAAAGTTCATATGAACATATGGTCTATTCCTCCTCGTTTCCAAGATAAGGCGGTTACCTTTTCAGGCCTTGAAACCTAATGTGGTTCAGTCAATTGCGTGTAACACACCCTGTAAATGGGTTAGAAGCAAACATTATCTCTCTTTTGAAAGGTAATGAGGTAAGTTTTCCAATGGTGTATAAATTATTGCAAACATGCCTAAGAAAAGAAGTAACAGAGGGAAAAATTTTAAAATTTCCATCTAAAATTTCCTTTTTCCACGGTTATCTCCCGTTGTTAAGTGGAAACACTGTCGCAATGGCAACAGAAACAACTCGGTGCATACTATACACTCTATACTGAGGACGTTGTTAAAATTTACATTGTTAACATGAACAGTAGTCGAGAAAAAAATATAATGTACGAGGATGATTCAGGAAATAATGACCTTTATTTGTGCTTGGCAGATAGCACCGATACAGGTATCAGTGGAAAACTTGCAATGTCGGTTACGAATGGTGACATTATTTTCCAACATAGTCACCATTACGGGCAACACATTTGCGCCACGCGAAACAAGGTTTTTTCATGTCATCAGCGAAGAATTGTTGTGCTGGTGGCGACACCATTGTTGACCAACACTGCTGTTTCCACCTCTGCGTCACAACTGTAGCGTTGGCCCCTAAGGTGATCCTTAAGGCTGGAAAAGAGCCAAAGGTAGCAGGACGCAAGATACAGACTATAGGCAGGATGAGGCTGAATGTCAACAACACTTTGCCAGCAGATGGGACAACTTCTTTTGGCGGAGGAGAGAGCGATATTCCATCAACTGATACTTCATTTGATGGCCCATCCACGGGCGTAATGGCCTATCCACGACTCGTCGCCAGCGATGAATATTCCTGGATACACAACTTTCAACCATCTGCTCTTTCAACCGGACGTCACCACTGGATACCATAGATTACTTCATTACTCTGGAGCGAGAAGAGATAGGAAGATAAATATAACTTAAACATCAGTGCATTGATGATAAACAGTTCAGAATGTTTGCAGAACTATTGGCCAAGTAGTGGGCTTGGAGGCATTCCTTTCTGAATTACCCACATAACTGTATGTCGATAAAAGCAATGTTACTTGGAATTTGAGATTGTTTATTTCAATTATACTATTTCATAATAATTTATAATTCAATAATAATTTGTTTAATTGCAATAATAATTAATTTGCAACAGTGTTATTGAAATACCATTACAGATACATATGAACATTAAAATAGATAAAACAATGTGAATTAGTCGTCCCTAAAGCTCTTGACAGCTGTAATCAATTGCATTTACGAAAAACAAATGACAGTCACGTAACCACAGAATAGACAACATCGACTCACATATCATAGCACATTGCAGAATTTGTAAAATAACTACTATTTGTACTACATACAAAAATGCTTTACACATTTTAACGTAGCTGCACTCCTGTTTCTTTGTTACAACAAATTACGTATTATTTTTCTTATTTAAACATGATGTACAGGACAGATAATGTTAAATCTAGTTTATGAGCTATTAGTTACAGATGGGGACAGCGAGGAAGTGATTTGTACATTCATTTCTGGATTACCTAAGTGTTAGTGTGAAAGAAGTGTTACCGTGGAATGAGGTTTCATATTTACACATGCGGACATGCTGTACGTCTATATGTTTTGTGATGGAAGTTCTTCAGCTGTGGTAGATGAATACTATCAAAGATTTATTAACCGTAGAGTTCCCAATCTACGCGTGTTCTCACATATATGATCAACTAGGTAAGACTAGTAAGCTTCCCAATTTACGGAGTAAATCTGAGCGGGCTTCACAATATACTCCTCAAAAAGTTACAAACGTTATTCAGAATGTCCAAAAGATCCCAGCAACAAGCATTAGACGGATTTTGCGTCAACTTGTAATTGTTACAATACAATGACGGCTGCTTAACATTCAAAATATAGCCCCTCATATTGGAATGTTTGCAGTCACCTGTCTGCAAGCTCATCAATAACATGTCTTGTTCTCAGAGGCAAAGCAGTAAGTGACTGCTGTTTCCACGTGTTGCTTGTTGGTGAAGCATTGTGATCTCAGGAAGTGCGCCATGGACCGAAACGTTACTAATTCGAAAGAGCAATTTAAGGATTATGTGCCGGGTGTGGTTTCAGTCTAATGCCATCAAGTTCCTGATTTTTTCGGTTTATAAGCCGAGTGTGGTTTTACGTTATCCTGTTTCGAGCAGTGTGCTTACAATGCAGAATACATCGTATTTTTGGCGTAGGGTAGCATACGTAAACTTCAAAGTCCGGGAATAAAAGTTGGCAACCGTACGATTATTAAAAATGAATACAAAATGAATTACATCCTCGTAGTTCCAACACACACAAAGCAGGACTATACTCTAAATGATCCTGCTTGACCACCGGTTCTGGAAGTTGGCCATTGTTCAATCACTGATTTTGCACCTTTCAAGTTCCAAAATAAAATTTCGTCGCATGTGACAACCTGTTCCAAGAAACGCACATATTGTGAATTTTAATGCGGTTGTTAGCTTATATCCACTCTCCTCTGGGCCTGAGCTGGGGTCAACTCATGTGGCAGAATGCGGCATATTTTATGGTTTTCCCGAGTTCGTGAAGGTGATGCACTATTGCGGGCTAGTTAATTTGACAGTGGATTTTCCTCAGTGACGTGGCGTATGATTACAAAATTTGTAACTCTTTGGCGTTCTAACCTTGGTTGATCCTCGACATTTTGCCGCAGCGTTATACCTGAATTCGAGCTCATACAGTAACATTTCACATATCAGATGTTGCAGAGCTCAAATCGTGACTGCAACTAAAACTGAGTGAAGATACTGAAGGAGTGACAGCTTCCATATTAAAATTATTAGCTTGCCGTATCACTCTTGGGTCAAACTGATCTTATACTTACGGCTTGCACACACACCTGCTATTTGGATTGTGGAAATATTGCAAGATAGCCGTAAGCCAAATTCCTAAACTAGCACCACCCTAACTTCTCAGTCTACTTTCATTTGATTGATTGATTCATTAATGACGTTTTTAAATCAAGACGTAAAATCTGATCCTGTTTTCAACACAAAAAAGACCAATGGGCAACACATGTTTTCCATTAGAGACGTTATAAAATATGTTGATAACAATAGGACTTCAAAGAATAATGTAAATTGACTGTATGATCAGTGATATAATGATAAAGGATTTATAATGTTAACTAAAATAAATGTTGTTTTGAAATCTAAAGAATGAAGAAAGTACTAAACATAAGACCAGAAAAGTAATTATGTAGAAGAACAGTAGTGATAATGAAATAAAATATTCATAAGCTAAAAGTAAAATCCTTAGTGAATCTTAAATTGCGAATAAATGTCATAGATAACAGTCAACATAACAGTCATAGAAAAACGTGGTTGTACTCAGATAATTGACTAATATTATGAGATAGAATGTGCTGAGTATTCCCATCAGTAGGATTGTACATACTTCCGATCACAATGTCACCCACTAAATACAGTAGCAGGTGTTGGTAAGAAATGTTATGGTAGAGTACATATGCTGTGTAGCCTAAAGTAAGTAATCTGTGATTGTCAAGAGAAACTAGAGATTGCCAAGATAAACAAGATATAACGAATGTTCAGATTGTATGGCGTGAGGACAAGAATAGAAGAAATAAGTATATGAATATGGAAGATTCAAAGAGAATAGTGCTAAGAAGTATTCAGAACAAAAGTACGATTCCAAGTAAGATTTATGTTTGTTGATTTATATGTAGTGAGCACAGAAGTTTTAATTACTTGAGATATACTATTTCAGATAGTTTACGATAGGAGTAATTGAACACTAGCCGAATTCTCCTTTCACATTTTTATAAAGTAACAGCAGGATAGAATCGATGAGTGCCTGATACACAAATGCGCCAGGATCATTTCATTTTGCGAGTTACTATGCAACAAAGTCCACTAATTGCCGTAAGTAGGCTTGATCTGGTTCTAATCTGTTTGGTATTGAGTGTACATCCTCTGGATTAGTGGTTCCAAACCTTGGAGGTGCTAAGAACGAACAAGTGGACCACAAGTTGCTGACAGATCAACTACATTGGTAATCAGGAATGTGGAAAGAAAGAAACATTAGATCAAATGTAGTACAAATACAAAAGAACTATTGAATAAAAGCGATGGTTTAACTAAGAATAAACCTGGTAGAAAATTATACTGTACTACAATAACATTCAGAAATTTGCTGAAGATAAGTAAAATTTGGAGAGGATACGGTTATAATCATTATTAGATTATTCAAGATTTCAGAATGCAATGCTGCATCCGAAATCAAAGGTGTCAGACAAGAAGTATAAATAACCAAGGAGCAGGAAGGATGGGGCGTGATGCTTTGCAGGTCCCCTACCAGGTAATTATTGGGAGAATGTTTTAGTGTAATATCTGGGAATCTCCTTTTCCTGTCTCCTTTTGACACACAAAAGGAAGGAAACTCATCATCATTCCCTTACCCTGCTGGCTTAATAGGTCCTTCTAACTTTGATAAACACTGGCGTTAATACTTTAGTAAGACCTGAGAATATGACAATACTTTTGTTTGTAATTAGAAAGTAGTTATACACAAAGAACAGGGATTATATATGTAATTAATTATTTCATCGAAATGATTTTTTTGTTATTAGGATACAGAGAAAAATGAAACAGTGCTTCATTGCTCTTTACATTTTGTATATTGCTTGATTATGCTTTTCCTTTGTTGTTGCTATTTTTTGCTAGTGAAAACCGAGAGAGTTTGTTCATCGAGAACAAGGCACTCAATTATGGATGTGAAAAACAACACACATTTGTTTGTTTGTTTGTTTTTGTACGCGTATGTGATACTAATTTTTGAATACACTGAAGTAGACTTTTACGGTTGAAAATCAAAGGTATCTGAAACTTTACGCTTAATACATATAATGAGTAATAACAAGTTATTGTTTGTTGTGTCTATTCTTGTAAACAATAATGGATAGTTTGTTTGCATAAAGAATGATAGATGTTTGTACGTTATTTTTAGGAAAAAAAACATTGAGGTAGCAAGAAACAAGGTCCCACATATAATACTACCTAGTTAATGAAATTATTCTCGTGGAAAAGGAAACAAATTGTGATCACTTCTTAAATCTCCTCCCGTATACATTTTGAAAGAAACAACTAGAGACTAGAGTTTCCAACTCTGAAAAATAAAGAAACAGACACCTCCTTCAAAATTCCCTATGATACAGGTCTAACAGTAAGTATGAAGTATCTCTGTTCGGATGATCCATTGGAAGCATATGTACTGTCTTGAACAAAAGTGCATTAGCATCTATATTCTGCATATCCTTAGTACATTCACTAAGAAGCTTCATAGATACAGTGTGCTATAAATGAGAAACTGAAATCGGAATTGATCATTTTATTGTATTTACTAGTAACTGCCACTTCTTTAAAATTACTGAAACAGATGAACAAAAGTATATTAATCTTTACGTGACAGTTTTGGATTTACAAAATGGAATTTACTCTTTAAACTTATACTTCAACTACAGGAAATTGCTTTAAGAAGTTCTTTTTCACTCTCAATAAATGTATAAAATTAGTTACAAGTAAATTTCAAACTTTCCCTGATGCAGTCCCTGTCATCTCTTTAAAATTATCTAAACAGATGAAAAAAAAATTCTTAATTGTTGATAGATGGTGAAAGGTGACAGTTTTGGGTTTACAAAATGAAAGTTACTTTTTAATTCTATACTTCAAACCTGATGAAATTGCTTCGAACTAGATACAAACTTGATTTTAAAAAACGGTCGTAAAGGGGCTGGTAAGAAGTTTGTACCGATTATCGCCTTTAATCAAAATAACAGCAGTATTTCTGGACAGTCTGGAGAAAATCCGGCCAGTTGGCAACTTTAGTGGAGACATATTTGTGGAAGAAGAATTGAGCATGTGATCAAAGGTTTGTAATAAAGCTTCCAAGTAATTGATTTGGTTTGTAAATTAGTAGATTTTATAAATTAGTATAGATGAAACTTTCAAACTACACCAGGAGTCTTAGAGAACAGCCCTCCGTCCGTCCAACCCACTGTTGTCTTGTTTGTTGACAAGTGTCCGAACAAAAGCAACTAGAAATACCGAAAAACGGTTTTCTGGTATGAATGTAGAGTCCCGAGAATAGGTTCCGTCGCCTTGTTTAAATAATAAAAAAATCTACCATTTTCGATTTCAACATTCATCAGTATTTCCAACTAGTCGTAGGAGCAGACTTCCATGATTTGAGACAGAAGAAAGAAAATAAGTTCAGCAAAGAATGTGAGGAACGATTAAGTGAAACAAAATAGAACAAGTGTGGGTAGGCTTGAATAGCCATGAATACAAGAGCAATGTATCAACAAACCATCGACTATGGCTTGTTCGTCTGGTTTGTTCATCTGTTATCACTGTCTTATATCAACGGTAGTTTTATTGCTTTGGTTTTGTTCTCTATGAATCATTTACTGGAAACGCGAGCTTCCTGCTATTACGTCACAGAGTATTCAATGGAAATACTGATACCAAAAACGGAAGAAAGAAGTTTTAAAATATGAATTTAACACTGCAAGAAAGACTCCATATGCATCCTCGTTTCTCTAACGTAACTGGAAATGTATAAGGTATTGAAGTTCTGTAGAGACGAAAGACTTTACACTTGTAGAATATTTGTTTTAATACTGTCTTCGATATATTCTTTAATGTTTAAAATTACTTTTCCATGTTCGACAATGACCTTAGCTGACGTCTGGATGCTTTAACACTTAACGCAGCAAGTCTAAATCGTCAACGTTGTTTGCCAAGATGGGGTCTTCTAGGGACCTCAAATATTATTTTAATTTCTCAATTCATTTTTTTGCACTTTTTAAACGAACATATCATTGATCTAATTATGTAGCAGATATCCCAAAAAGATGCAGGGCACATATAAAAATCGAGAATATATTGGTTCTTACAGTTGCAAAAGTATCACCGAAAATCACCCTCTGGGGTCCCTAGATGACGCCGCCTGGTGTATTAAGGGTTAATGTCTGATTCCATGTTAAATAGTTTTACATGTTATTTTATCTTTAAAGTTCTTTTCCCATATAGGACAATTAAGTTAGCAGAAATCTGGATAGTTTTATGTTCGATTAATGTTAAACGGCTTTAATTATTACTTAATGTTTTAAGTTCTCTTCTTCTATAGGACAACTGACTTAAATACTCGTTCTTCATATTGGAAGAATAAGTGTGTGCGGGAAATATTTGAATCATCTTTCCCCTTAGAATGTGCATTTCAATGAAAGTGTAATATTAATAATCCACATGATGCTCTACCTTTTGGCATAACTTATGTAATACCCTACCTACATAGAATACAAACTTGAATTAAAATGTAATGATAAAGACCCACCTTGATATAGGTGCTATGCTGATTAAGTTATTTCAGGCAGATCATCCGTTTTTCTTCTATCCTGGTGACTCTCACATTTAAAACCAGTACGTCTGTCAACATTACCATATGTCTGACATTACTTGAAAACAAAGAAATTAGTTCACAATGTTGTCTTCTGCACTACAATATCAGACATGCAACTCGTGTGTAATAAGGATTGTGATTTAAATTTGTCAGCAACTAAGATTCTCCGGTAGGCTTCAGTTTCACTGCTTATAATCAAATTTTCAGTTTCTGAAGGGTTTTTATCAGCCTCCGCACATTTTGTAACTGAATTCCAGAAAGAAAATCAATTCAATTACTTTATAGGCTATATGTGAATGTTCTGGATAAATTCAGACATAGTTTCGACGTAAGCGCACCAATTTTGATTATCTTTTGTTTTTGTTCTTGTTTTATTGTTGTTGTAATTGTTTGAAAGAGTGAAATATACATTTCTTTAAAATCTTGTGATAATCTTCGGAGCTAGGCTATGAAACATCTCAATGGATACTGGGTTAATTACAGTAAGATAACATGTCTGTGTGATTATGATTGCACAACAGTATATTATACAATGCTCTCTTGTTTGTAACATTTTCAACAAATGGATTATGCATGTGAAATCAGTTTTTTTCTTTTTTAAGTTTTATGATTTCTTAAACTTTTAGGGAATATATGCACAGTGTTTCAATATTCTATGGACATGCTCTGAGGATGGTATTTGCATATCCTATTAACGATTTTCAATAGATAACTTCGCTGAGTTGGAGAAGCCATAAGATATTGAAAAAGTGTTCTCAAAATCTGTCTACGGAAATTTAGTTTGAAAAGCTGTAAGCGCTAACTATGAACTCTCGGAAAAAATTCCAATATAGGCCGCTAAAATGAAATGGATGTATCTCGTAATTACTAAGTCACACACACACCGCACGCCATTATCTACGTGGTTTCGTTCGTTGTCAATTGAACAGTGACATTGTTTTCCAGTGATATTGCTGGAACAAGGCATCGTCTGCTTACATACATTTTATAGTTAGTGACATAAATATGAAGTAGATGTAATAATAATAATTTTGCAGCTTATTTTTTCAGTTTAATAATATTTACGAGTAATTCAGTAGGGTCCCAGGAAGCTAAATAATTAGTATTCTCTACTTGCCTACGGAAGACACTGAATTTCATTTCCTACGAGATATAATTGACTTGAATCCAGGGATGTTATTTAAGGAGAGCAGAAGGGCTATTGCCCCTCGCTGAGTTGAACAACACATGTATTTTAATCAATTGTATACTAATAGAAAATGCGAAACACTTATGTGGAAAACTTTGCTTGGCCCTTACCCAAGCTAAATTTCAATTTGACGCTACTGTTTAGTTTACACTTTAGCTTTACCACCGTGTCTTATATAAATAACATTGGCACTGAAATGCATTTTCTATGTTTTCTAAAACTCACTAATTAAAAGTGTATTGAGAAAAGACGTATCTTATGATAGTCTAAATATGTTTCAATAGATCAACGTACTGTATAACGATTTTATTTTCAATTCTTGAATCAATATATCGATTGGCATATTATTGATTACTTTTACAAGTAGTATGTGCGTCACTGTTAGGATTATGTGTGTGTCACTGTTAGGAATATATGTGTCACGGTTGGGAAAATACAATCAACTATAGTTTAAACTTGCTACTTAACAATGATATGTTGTAATCATGTTTAAGCAGAATAAGTTACTAGTAATTATTTTTCGCAACGAGTAACACTTTTTCGCTTTTAATGAGTTTCTCGAAAACTTAGCATGAAGATTTATCTTCAACGCGAAGGGACACAACTCTTCCACGCTGAGCACCAATTTGTTTTGTGAAGGAACCTCAGAGGAGAGCCTTGATTTATGTGAGATGCTTATGGACCTTAAAGAGAGGTGAGTACTGAACTGTAAACTTTTGACTAGACGCATAGATAGATTACAAGAGCTTATGGAAATGATAAATCCCTAAGGAGAGATCAGAAAGAATGGAAAAAGTTTGTATGTATATAATAAAATAAAATAAAATAAAATAATCCCAGGTTATGAAAAGAACAATGTAAAATAGTTCGCTGAGATAAAATTTTGGATTGTGCTCCCTTCCATTGGCTAGCTGAATCAGTACTCGTAGGTTCCAATGTCTTACTTTCTATAAGCTACTAGAAAACTTTGCAGCATGCAGTATAACAACTGACATCATAGATCACTGGATGTACTTTCTTATCGTTCTTCTTGGTCGCTGGGAAATAGTTCCACTGAAGTCATTATCGCAACCTACAGAGTGTACACTGCAAAGAACAAATTGAATTCCTGTGTCTATTATAAAATTGAGTACGCTGTTATTTCTTTTCACTAAAACAAACACAGGTAGGTGAATCAAATAATGTTGTATAAATTTCCACTGTTCCTGTTCTCTTAGGTACTTGTACTTGAGTTCATCACTCACACGTACCGTGCTCAGTAGAAAAAAATACTAAACATAAAGCAGAAGTCTCACTTTTTTTCTCAGGAGAAAACCACAACGACCCAATACTACAGCTGCAAAGTAACGAATATCTCGTTATGCCTCTCGTCAGACGTTTCCTTTTCCTCTCTCAAACTTAAGAAAACCTCAAAACTCGTTTTGCAAGTAAAGCTTTTCTAAGTACTTTTAACCTCAACCATAGATGACATGTGTAGCCTCAGACAATACCTTTCTCAAAACAATTTCAAGTATAAAAATATTGAAGTTAAGATGATATATAGAAAGATCTGTGGAATACCGATCTCTGGTCTTCATTACCGGTAAAACTATATATAGAGAGAGATGAGAGAGCCGATCTCTGATCTTCACTGAATACAACCATATATAATACTGTATATAAAGGCTAGTAGATAAAGCGAAAACAATATAAAAATAAGACAACCTTTGCAAAAACAGACAAGTATGAGATATTACATTCTTTCTCTTCTTCGTGCTGCCATCAACGAAAACATTGAGGGTTGACAACAGTAGGACACCTGTCGTCTGCTGCAGACAACTACCGTTAATATTACAACGTTCTTCTACAATTATTATGATAAATCATAAGAAAATGTATACAATGTGTGAATGAAATGAATTACCATGGCCCGAGGAACACTCATATACAAAAGAAATTGCATGACAACAAAAGCATATTTGTTAATAATAACGTGATTTTTCTTTTGTTAGAGAGAAAATAAAAATTGGCTGTTTCATTCACCAGTTCACCACCTAATACAACTGACGTGAAGGATTTTATATGTTGTTTTGATAAAATAAAGAATTCTAACCACTCTTTCGTCGCGTTAAAATAACAAGTTAAACCTATTTGGAATAATTCCAAGAATAATTTTGTTTCATGCGACTGTAACTACATATTTTAGTTGTAGTTATTCTTAAAGAATAGACGTTTCAAACTTCAGCGTCTATCAAGGACAAAATTATAAGCTCGCTATTTTCTAACTGAAATTTTGGTCGAGACCCAAGCTTTCTTTGGAAAAGGTGAGAAATACTTTTGAAATGTGTGAAACCAACATGCTTTGTAAGATACGTTTGATATTCAGTTGCAAACTTTGCTAGAATAACACAAAACAATGCTCAACCTGCAACTTCGTGGAGACATGGAGGAAGTGGTACTAACCATATATTTTTACTCTCTCTTAGATACATGCCTTTTTAAACCTGGAGTCTTTCTCACTTTCCTTCCATTTCAGCGGGCTATTAATAACCGAAATGGCTACGAAATCGTCTGAAGTACTGAGCTCCAAATCTTTAAAAAAAATCTCAGCACTTTCTGAATTTATAGTTCATTTCTTGAAGTATATTGTTTTATATATTTCTCTGCGTTGCTATCTATATTTTTATTAAAAACGAGAAACATCCTATGATCTACTCTTGATCTAATAATATATCATCCTATAGGTTATTAATTTTAAAAATCTTATCTCAAAACCACATCACATTTTATATATACTATAAATATAGAGACACAAACATTTAATGTTTGATAGCTGAAGTTGTATGTAACAGATCCTACCTCGTAAGTATGAATAAAATTGGAACAATATTTAAATACTATAGTCCCATATTTCTTATGAAAGAATAAAATAAGGTCTAGATATTTGTATGCAAAACGAGTCGATTTACATACAGCCCATCAATCAGTCAAATTGTTTAGAACGATATCATCAATATATTGATATGTGACTAGTCTTTCCACGTTATTAAAGTTAAACAAACATTAAAGCTTAAGAGTTAATCATAGTTTTGAGCGGTATCTCGTAAACCATATTATCTGTATGTTCTGTCATGGTACTGTCATGATATCTTGATGAAAATATGTTTCAATGTCAAATTCATTTAGTAGGTGAATAGATTAGATTACAGTGTCAATTTTTAGTCTTAGAAAAACTAGTCTTATTCAATTTTCTCGAAAACCACGCATAAGAATTTGCACTCACCCACATCACATTTTCAGTTCAGTGAAATCTCTGGATTGGTACATATCCCATTTTTAGACTTTTTTGTGAACTTTATCGGTTAATAATATTGTAGAAACAACACGTAGGGTTTTAATTGGTTAGAACAACATAAAAGTGTTTGGTTTGCTCTCATGCTATTTAGAGAAATGCGATTTTAAATATGATTATGCATTTCAATTAGAGTGACATAATATTTATCATTCAGTTAATTATATATTTATCTTCGTTTTGATAGTTATTCATACACAATCGCAGTGGCGAACTTAGAAAGTAAAAACTGGGGCAGGAACAGCCAGAATCCAGACTATGATAGGTATATCATGACTTTACTAGAACTGTTTCATATCCCCTTCACGTATATCTGTCAACTTAACTCTACAATGCATGACTTTATTTTCTGCGAAAAAAAATAGTTTGGCAAGTGAAACAAAAATGAGTAAAGGAGTACCGGTACGCTTAATAGTGCCAACTATGCAGAAACTATGGAGTTACAACTAGCTTTGAACGTCCCCAATCTAGTTCAACATGCATTAGCAACTTCATACCGTTATGTAGGAAAGCACCGATTATTTACCACTACGACCCATATCTATCCCACTATACATTGTAGGATTAGCTATTGTTTGAGTAGTTGAATAATGCTAGCAGGTGAAGCTAGTGAAAGAGAAGCTGCTCTACTATATGACTGTATCTCAAAAATTGTTTTTTTTAAATAAATATTTGTTTGGGTTTTTGAATCAGCTCTTCAATTTAAATACTTCATTTTGGCACTGTGGAAAATTTGGCAAGAAACACGAAAAGAATTGACAGTTTCGTGAATATGAAGAACATGGATAATGATTTTATATGAATCCTCTTTTTTCCGGTTACGCAATATGTATTATTTAGGAAAACTTTGAAAGGAACAGCAGAAATTGTAACAATTTTTGCCTCTCGTGTAATACAAGAAAACGAACACATCTATGTTGCCTTTTAGTTTTCATTTTCTTATATTTTAGTACTAGCACACAATGACACAACACATAATCATGATACATTCAACAACGAATTCGTCGATTGCCTGTGTTTGTAAATTGATTTACAATTTTTCAAGGCTTCTGCATAAGTTTTGAACTTAATTTTTTCCTGGTGGATATTATAACTAGATTGGACGTTGATATTGTGGACCTCAAGCATTGTTTTACATTGTATAACATAATAGCTGCAAATGAAACTGTATCTAATGTTTCTGACATTTTCCAACAAAGAAAAAAAAGGCAAGGCTTATTATAAATTTCCAAAAGTATTTAAATAATAGTTTCAATTATTTTTGGCATGCAAAAAACTGGGGGGCCTAGACCTTTTAGTCCCCGGGCTAAATCCGTTACTGCACAATCATAAAAGTTTGGATTAATAAAACGAACACCGAAAGAAATATATAACATTTTTAAAATAACTATCAAAGAAGTAGATAAACTCATACAGTATATTGCGAAATGTTGCTATATTCTCAATCGCTTGTTGATTGACTGATCTAATTGGAACTAGATTTCAAAAAGCGAAAAATACAGATGACACGCTACAAGCATGGGCGGCGATTAGGGGGGGGCAAAGGGGGGCAGTTGCCCCCACCCACCCACTTTTTTGAAGTAACCCATTAATGTATATAGCTTCATTTGAAAATGTTTTGTATGTATTACTGGTTCATGAAAAATGATGCCATATAATATTTCCCGTTGCGTGAGTACATATTGGTTGTCTTCTCGTGGAGTTAAGCAAGCTACAGGAATTGCGTTTTAATTGCAATTCAAAGCAATTAATATTGCAATTGCTTATTTCTTTAAATTTTGTAGCATATGCTTGTAGTATTTACCGTCTTTCATTTTCTAACAAGGTACATTCGCGAAGTATATCGTCGGGATTCGTGTAAAATTGATTCAAATGCAAAGTTCTTCTCGTCACAATGTATATTGTACAAATTCTAGCGGCCTATACTGGTATTTATGTACCTTCATATATCCAGAATTCAATCATATACTAGTATAACGCTCAGGCATGAGATTGCTTTTAGTTTCTTTAGATGTAACTGGACATGAATGTGGGCATGTGCAAAACAAATTTGATCAAGTACTGCTTCTCTGACACATGCTACCAAGTCGAGCTGCCATCTTGGATTCAACTTTCGGTTTTTCAAAAGGGAGACATCAAATTCATGTGCAATTTTCTCGGAAACTCACTGATATAGAGGATTTTACTGTAGCTTGTACCGTTTGCAAGGTATTGTATGTTAAATCCTTCCAGGCATTTCGCGAATAGACATTGCAGAGTAATATCAGTTACACATATATTTTTGATGTCAAATCAAAACAATTTGTAACTGGAAAAAATATTGTAGGTATTAACAAACTCCTTACAGCATTGGTGTCATAATCTTATTTCATTTCTGTGAGTGATTGTATTAGTTCCATGATATACTACAACAAAGAAGTATTGTATAACGGTCAAAATGTTTAATGTAAATTCAGATACGACCATATTTAGGTGAAGACCATTTCCGTATTGACGTCTGTGTTTCTGTATTATTTACGTTCAGAGAATATTTCGTCAACGATAAATCACGTAAAACATTACATATACACAGAGGGCCCTGCACAACATTCTATTTGATTCAATATTCATGAAATGCCTGACATTTAACATGCAAGAACTTCGATAAAACTCACTACATTAGTGAATTTCCGAGAAATTGTACATGAATTTGATGTATCACTTGCACCTATTCCCTTTTGAAAAACCGAAAACTGAATCCAAGATGGCAACTGGGGTTGGTAACATGTGTCAGAGAAGCAGTACTTGATCAAATTTGTTTTGCACATGCCCACGTTCATGTTCAGTTAGATCTAAGAAACTAAAAGCAATTTTGTGTCCGAGCGTTATACTAGTGTATGATTGAATTTCGGATATATGAAGGCTCATAAATACGCAAACTACCAGTATGGGCCGCTAAAATTAGTACAATACACATTGTGGCGAGAAGAACTTTGTATTTGAATCAATTTTACACGAATCTTGAGGGGACACTTCGCGAATGTACCTTGTAAGAGTAATAACATATATGTAATGTCATGTGTGGAATTATAAATTAAGTTGTTCATTAATCTCCAGTTTGAACATAACTTTTGCAAAACAAGCCTCATTATTCATTACTATAATTAATATTATCCTTTCTATTTACTTGTTTTGTATTTTTTTTAAATTAAATAATCTGATCACACAATTTTCCAGACAGAATTATAAGATGTTCATCAGCAAGGAATCGAATCTCTTCTTACACCTTCGTTGTTTAAGAGTACAAAGGGCTAGTATCTACTTCCGTTGCTCTTGTCAATTTATTTAATAAGATATGAAATACGATATATGGTATTTTAACCGAAAAAGATAATATCCTAATAGTTATACAACCTTTCGTCAAACAAAGTGTATCAGATAAACTAAGATTGATATACAAATATTCAGATCATGCCTTGCCCCCCCCACTTTTAACGTCCAATCGCCGCCACTGGCTACAAGCATACCGAACTGTAGCAAGAAGGAAAAAAAGAAAACGGAGAAAGCATGTTCGCAGATGAATACTCAAGGGACAATAAATATATCTGTGAAATACACCCGCGCGTGATATGGTTCAATTCTTTTGAGCTAACAAGAAATCCCCGTGAGATGGAAAAAAGGCAAAATCTCCAGTGTATGAATGTCTGCCAACATGTCCCAAAAAGTATCGCGAATAGAGCTTCACTGTCAAAATGGAATGCGCATTGAAAAATGGCAGAAATAACTACTGTATGAGAAAACCTAAGTTAACATAGGGAGAATTGGCGATTAATCAGTATGAGAAGAATTATATATATATATATATATATATATATATATATATATATATATATATATATATATATATATATATATATATATATATATGGTCTAGGAATTAATTCGTGCGGTTGGTACGCACACATTGAAGCTGTAGTACAAACACAAAATACATAAATACCTTAAGAAAAATATTGTCCATCGCTAGCCACCACTTTCGCCCATCTGTCAGGCAATGTACGAATTCCGTGGCGAAAGAAGTCCTCATCCTTGGAAGCGATCCAGTCAGAGACCCATGTTTCAATATCTTCTGAAGAAGTAAACCGCTGTCCAATCAAATCGTTGTTCATGCAATCGAACAAGTAGTAGTCCGAAGGAGCAATGCCTTGTGAATACGGTGGGTGGGGTAAAACTTCCCATCCGACATTTTCTAAATAGGTTTTGACCGGTTTTGCGACATGTGGGCGAGCGTTATTATGTTGAACAATAAGTTTATCATGTCTGTTCTCCCATTCTGGTCGTGTTCTGGCCAGAGCTTGCTTCAAACCCATTAATTGTCGTCGATAACGTTCTCCATTCATAGTTTCACCCGGTTGCAGCAGCTCATAGTACACCACACCTTTCATATCCCACCATATGCACAGCATAACCTTTGCACAGTGAATATCTCGTTTTGGTTGTGATGGACCTGGTTCACCTGGTTTCACCCAGGCCTTTTTTCGTTTAGGGTTCTCGTAATGGATCCACTTCTCATCACCCGTAATAATTCGATGCAGAAACCGCTTTCTGCTCTGTCGTTGAAGCAGCAATTCGCAAATGGTTTTTCGTCTTTCAACGTCTCTGTCTTTCAATTCATGTGGAACCCAATGTGACATCTTTTGAATCATTCCCATGGCTTTCAAGCGTTTGGAGACTGTTGTTTGATCAACGCCTAATGCTGCTGCAAGTTGTTCCTGCGTTTGACACGAATCCTGCTCGAGCAATGCTGTCAATTCTTCGTCTTGAAATTTTTTTTGGCTGTCCAGCTCGCTCTTGGTCTGCCAAGCCGAAATCACCACTTCTAAACCGTGCAAAACCACTTCTGACACGTTCGCTCAGCTAGAGCATGGTCACCATACACTTCCACCAAAATACGATGACTTTCAGTCGCACTTTTCTGCATGTTAAAGTAATGCAGCAGGACACCCCGCAAAAAACACTTTATCAGGCACAAATTGCGCCATGTTCACTTAACTACAAACTGGTGTTGTTGACGCTTTAATCCACTGGCCTATACTACGAACGATACGCGATGACAGGTGTTTGCAACACATGTGTGGATACACGGAACTGTGGGACGCTCCGTTCGTTGCGCCATCTCTTGTCCACCCGCACGAATTAATTCCTAGACCAAATATATATATATATATATATATATATATATATATATATATATATATATATATAAGAAGAATTATGCATATTTTAATTTTGATTGTACAAATGCATTATATAACGATAATATAGTTCTAGTGTTTCTAAAATAAGGTTTTGACCTCTTTATAAAATCGAGCATTTTAAAAGCTTCATTAGCTGTTATATTTATATGATGTTTGAATTTCAAATGAATGCCAAACCAAACTCCTAGATCTCTTATAATTTCCTTTCTTTTTAACCTCTGTATATTCCTATAGTATATTCAAACAATATTTTTTTTTGTTAAGTGTATAAATCATTACATACCATTTAGAAATGTTTAGTTGGAATTTGCTTTTCATACACCACTTATTTTGTCTATATATGTCCGACTGTAAAGTATTATAATCCCTCTCCGTTTGGATTTCATTATATAATGTGGTGTCGTCTGCAAATGTCAGACATGATGTATGTTTAAAAGCTTCTGGTAGAGTACTCATTATCAAAAAAAGTAAAGGACCTAAAGTTGATCCTTGGGGTACCCCTAAATGTACCGAAAATTGATTATATTTAATATTATTAAAGATAACATATTGCATTCTTTCAATTAAATATGAATAAAACAATTTAATTAAATCTCTCCATACACAAAACATTTTCAGCTTTCTAAGAAGTACACCATAGTCTACCAAATCAAAAGCTTGTTTGAAGTTTGTATATATTACATTATACTTGTGTCCCCTTATTAGAAGAGTCACTAGTTACTTGATTCATAATCGACAATTGTGAAGTAGTTGATCGATTGTATCTAAAACCATATTGGGGGTTAGACAAATAAGTAGAAACATGATTGAATAGATGTTTATAAATAACTGCTTCAAATACTTTAGCAGGAGAAAGTATCAGAATAATTGGTCTATGATCTTCTATCAATTTTATTGGATTAACTTTAGAAACTGGACATAACACTGAAATTTTCAATTTTGCTGGAAATGTTCCTTGATCCAAAGACAAATTGAACAATAAAATCAATTGTTTGATGATGAATTTTTTACAACCCTTGAAAATATAAGATAGTATACTATCATGATCAAATGATGTTTTACTTTTTGGCTCATTTATTGCTTATTCAACTTCAGATTCATATATCGTATTTAAAACCATTATATCTGCAGATGAAGGTATTTTCTATTAATATATTTCACATATATAAATCTATATTAGGTCGTTTGAGAACTATAAACTGATTGAAAATGCATAGCAACGGCTTCACATTTTAATTTCTTATCTAAAATGATTTCGTTGTTGTACTCAAGGATAGAATGTTTCTTAGTTAAAATTGGATATCTTCTATTATTTATATATTTCCGGAATGTCTTAGGGTTTTTAATGATGCTCTCTTCTATTATCTGATTATAAATTTTATAAGCCAGTTCAATACTAGACTTAATTTGTTTCATAATATCAATAAAACGAATATAATCAGAATAGCGTTTAGATTTGTTTAATGTACGTCTAAGACGATCTTCCTTTAAGTTTTTAATTATATCAGTCTATATCAAGCTGGGTATAAACATTTAGTCTTTAACTTTTTCGGTGCACTTTCATCAAGTACTTTATATAATTTAGAATAAAAGTAATTAATATCTTCATCTACATCTTTAATAACATACAAAGAAACCCATTGTCTAACTCTAGAACTCATACTCAAAAAACTTTACACTTTTACATACGTGGGGTCTAGTAGACCCTAGCCGGGTATCTCAGTGGAAGTAATTATAATTGCATGTTTGGATCACTACAACGTAAAAGCATTATGTGCAACTAATACTAATGTTATTTTGGCATATCCAGACTCATTTTGACCAAAAAAAAAACAGTCGGTATTTTTTATTGCAAGAAGTAAAGAAATCATCTAAATATTTACATTTAGCTTCGTAATGTGAAGAGTAAAGGAGTAACATTTTACCATGTTTCCTTTCTTCTGAAGCTATGCTTCTCCTTTTAAGATTTGTGCTATATAAAATTTCATCAAACATATTTTGCGTAATAAGATACTTCCATTCGTGCTGTGGAATAGTTGTTTTGAGGCCCCATGCTGGTCTGGGTGTGTATGAGTGGGGGTGTTGACAAGTATGAATAATAGGTTTTGGAGTAGAAAAATCATACTCTACCATCTCTTCCGGTTAAAATACTTGATGTATCGGCTTCTGAATCCAAAGAACGTTTCGTTTCTACTAGAAAATTTGGTTTCACTTGGACTATTTGTTACGAATCACACGTATCATTAGTATCCTGCTTCATGATTTTTCTCGTGATTATCTTCAGGACGTTTCTCAGAAGATAAAACTCCTTCTTCTGCAAGCCACTCAGACACAACTTCCCTAAAATTACTATCTTCTATACTCACTGAACTTTGAATATTCCTTTTTCTTGAAAACATTTTCACAGGATAGTCGACGTATCTTGAAACTAACACTAAATTACACTTATTCATAATAATGTAATACTAACTGGCCACGAAGTAGAGTACTTTCTGTATTAAAGTTGTGAATAATAAAAGTTTATTATTAGCAAGAAGGTTCATAAATACGTTTATAATCTGTGAAACTAAAAAGCAAAAAGACTACACAGACAAAATGACAAAACGAATGCAATGAGTTCTCTTTATAGTCAAATAGACCTATGTAAATGAGTTTTCGTTTGATAGATGCATATTATGAACTAAAATGAAGTTAATTCAAAAATGCAAGTTATGAAACACCTGTAAAAACTTAAGTCTAGATTTATATTACAATAAAATGCATTTATCTAACAACATTCATGTATAGCATTACAAACAAAGAATTATTTCTCGTTGGGGTCTGAGGGACCCCAGGTATGGAAACTGGAGTACTGATAGAAAACAACAAAAATCTCGAAAATTGTTGCTTGCACAAAGCTAAAATTGCGTTAAATGCAAAAACACATTTATATATTGGATGTCACGAAAGATGAAGATTTGATGCAGAATTATTATATTACAACGCACTTCCATTATCGCTATGGGGCCTGTCAGACCCCACATATGCATTCTAGGGTTAATCTTCAAAAGCTGATATAATTTCAGAAAATTTGATTTGTTAAAATCCTAAACCGCATCACCAAGTTTCCTATACATTTTGCAATGTTTAAGGATTTGAATACTAATATTTAAAGGGTGATATTCTATCTTCTTGAACAAAGTAAACATCAGATTCAAATACTTCAACATCGGGCAAATTACTCAAAACAACATTCAGAATTCCGTTGTTTACACTTTTAACAGTATTTAACTGTTAAAAAGTTCAAGAAGTTGAATTTATACAACACATTAATTTCTAAAGTACTTAATGTTACAGAATAATTTCCATTCATACAGTTTGTTAGCAGTAAAAGATTTAAATAAGATATTATTAAAACATTCTGGGATAATGATAATTCTTAAAATCTTTCATTGTCCTTAAGAAATTCCAAATAATGCCCCTCTTTACGGTACGGCGGAAAATATATTATACAAATGTATATATAGTTTGAACCTGATAATTCAATCCTACCCACAAATCTTCATAGTCTGGTAACTCAAATTTACTTTAGTTTCTCTGAAGTATATTTATTTTTAATGGCTAACAGCACATTGCCCCCATCACGAATTCCCCAACGTTCGAAATTTTTTTCCTTCCTGAAAATTTGATATATTTCAACAAATAACTCAGAACTAAATATTTCATGTTTTAGCCAGGACTCAGTAATAGCCACAGAGTCAAAATCATACATAATTGAGCTCAAATAAAATTCATTAACTTTAGTTTCTAAACCGTTAATATTTTCATAAAAAATATGAAGTGAACTATTAACTACTGACATTATTTGGAAATAATTTGTAACATAAATAATAAATATTCCTGTAAACTATTTTCAAACTGCTTACTGAACTCATTATTATTCCCAGTGTATTTTTTTTTTTTTGACTGATACAATTATATTTGTTCTTTGAATACAAATGCGACTGTCTTCATGGTTATATGTAACAAGTTATTTAATATCATTAAGAATATTAAAATTATGAACCTATGTTATTCTGCACATGTAATTTTCCAATACATCCCACATCAAATGTATAACGAAATATCTATATTTAAAGTATGTCTCAACCATGTTTCAGCAATATTCAATTATCAATTATCTAATTAGTAAGTGGTTGCTTCTTTCATTGACAGAATTACGAGAACATGGTATATCATCCTCAGATTTTATAACCATTACCAAACTATTTTCATTTTTTAAAAAAAATAAAATTTGATCATTAGTATTAACCTAGCAATACTTGTGTTGAGTATTTCTCTCCGCATTTCACGTCTTCCAGAAGAGTTGCCTATTTCTAGGGAATAAGTTCACATTTATAAAAATCTTTCGATCATCACTTCCAAACACTAAATTGTTATTAATTAAACTTGAGTTTCTTTCGCATAGTCATCTACCCCTCACAGATCGTGTCTTCAACTGAACAATTATTGCTTTTCTCCTATTTTTACCACTACCATTTGGTATTCAATATACATCTATTACTTGCTCCTCACAATGTAGTCGTAATTTCCCTGCAAAATCAATTACAATATCCTTTAAGTTCTCACCAACACGCTCTTGAATTCCATGAATTTCAATATTTCTATTTCGCTTGTATTGGTTAAGAATATTCAACTCTATGACTTGTTGTTTTATTTGATTTTTCAACATTACATTTTTCGTTATTAGTTTTGTGATTTCTTTGTCCCGTTTAATATTTGCTCGAATCTCTACTTCTTTTTTTAGTAATTCATCATATTTATTGGATATGAACTGGACACTAGCTGTGAAATGTGCAGTCTTACTGGGAAATATGAAAAATTTCATTTAGGGAATTGAACTCAGGATCACATACAGTAAAGATACTGCGCTACTGTTACAGAAGATGGTAAAAAGTTCAAATAAAACTTAGTTAATTACTACGGTAGAATATAGATTACTAGCTACTACTGACCAAGCGTGGACTACTGAGTTCAATCGTTGACACACACACATAATACTAGACACAATAAGCCCCTACATTCTTGGGAGCAAATCAATGCAAAGCTTTAGTCAGTTGCTATGGTTACGATCCAGTAGCAAAACCTCATGACAGATCTTCATTGTGCAAGTGTCGTATACTACTAAACATCTGGCGAAAGTGACTCTCAGTCTTCAGTTTGGAACTGATCTATTTCTTGCAGCCTTTAGTTCATGACTTTCTAGTTCCCTAGATTTAAATGTGTCATCTTAAATAATGATTGATGTTTAGGTTTATAAGCTTTATGATGATATTATTACTGGCGAAAATAATTTTCTTGTAAAGTCAATTGCAAGGGAGAGATCAGGGAGGCTGAGGGCTCCACTCCAAACTCCTTCATCGCACTGGAACTTTCAGTTATTAATTATAAATGAATGTAAGATGAACTCAAGTAACCCTTCGTTTTTCCAAAATTATCTCTCGGGCCTTTCTCTTTAAATATTCTGGCTACGGGCCTGTTTCGTGTATTTACTTACCAGAAATAAAAAGAAACTTCAGTTGCGGTTCAACAACCGTTTAAATACAAACAAATGAAAAATAAAATAAAAGTATAGAACTAAAATCTCTATACTTTGTTTCAACTCCGATGAATTGTGAAATGTGGACAAACAGATTAAAGTAAGATCTGAACTATAGAGGTAACCAAGAAAGTTCTGTCTGGAGATTCTGTGTCTCTGTTCCATTGGCCCTCACACCATGAGTTTAATGAGAATACAGATAAGCCGAAGGTCAGTTATTGGTGAGGGCATATCCAGCATACTACCTGGTTGTGACAGTTCAGTAACATCGTGAAGTTTCGTAAGGACAGAGTGAACATGGGACCTCTACAGAGCGTCATAAGGGCGTGTATGCTGTACGAGTTCAAACTGGGGTCAAACGCCGCTGCATAGGAGCGAAAGATATGCCAGTCCTTTGGTGAAGGTGTCGTGACTACGCGGACAGTACAACGGTTGTTTAACAAGTTTTAGGACGATGATGAAACACTCGAAAACGCACCATGTACCGGAACAAAACACGTGTATAAAATGAATATTTTCAGGCAGAAATTGAAGCGAACAGTGCCCATACATGTGAGAAACTGGGACTGCAATTCAGTGTAAGTAGAGAAACCATTTGGCAGCACCTCTATTAACTCGGGAAGCACTACAAGTTGCATCGATGGGTCGCACATGATTTGACTCCGGGCCAGAAGGCGACGCGAGCAGACATGCGGACTATTTTTGATCTTTCAGATATATCCTTGGTGACATATCAATGTTCGAAGGTGGTGGGTGAAAAAGGTACAGAACTTTCTAGGTTACTTTTATATGTGAGATCTGCCCGTGAATCGAATTCAGATTTCTGACACCGAAGTCTCGAATGCCAAGCAAGAGCTTACAGACGACACTTGCATTTAAAAAAGTAAGAAACACAAGATGTCAGACACCCCATAATATAGTAGGCATGTATCGTCCAAAAACAATTTATTTATTTATTTATTTTTGCTAAAACCACTGTAAACGATGTACCTATTTATTCTCTACTCATAAAGAGTTCTCATACGAATGTGCAATTCCCAAGGTTACAAGGACACTTCAATATGTCCACCCTACACATATTTCTGTACAAAACGTAAGGACAAGACAGGTAAAGTAAGAGAAAATATTACATAGTTGTTGGGAATGAATGAAAACATGGCAGTATGTTGCCAGAGATGTCCTATACATTCACACGGATCGAAGCATTGTATGGCGTGAAGTCAATGTGACCCTAGCTACAAATGGGTCTGCAGTTGAAGGAATGAGCCGAAAATGTGTGTCATCCATAGAACTGTTAGGGTGCTTTGTGGTGGTGTTACTCACAACTTGGTCCAGAGACAATAGTTGGATGACTGGGAAAAAAATGGGAAAAAACATTGAGAAATTGGAAAAGGGCGAAGTGTAGCGAGAGTCACCCTGAAGTTTGAAATTGCCCACGACATGGAAGTGAAGCGTTCCGAAGCAGAGGCAATATAGTGAGAAGGAGAGGTGGTTTACGACCACGATCAACTACATCACGTTGTTCAACAAGCAAAAAGGAGCCGATCAGCATGTGCTGTTACAAATATATTACAGTACTAGCCAACTGACGCTTTACAGTGGCACTTCGACTGCGTAAGGGTGGACTTTTTGCCCGATGGCCTTACGTTGAGCTCCGTTGTGGTCCGCATATGAGTGACTCTCTTTGGGGTGGTGCTAAGGATATCAGAACAAGACAAAAGAGTGGAGTCCCGTTTTCTTATTGAACGAAAGCAGGTTCAGTCTGATTAGTGATTCTGGAATACACTCATTTTTCGAAAGGTGGGAACATACAATAAACGTACAATGTTAGAAACTGTCGAACATGATCATTTTGATGGTCCAGGTGTTCTTGTGTGAGAAGTCATAATGTTGCATTAACATATTGACCTCCAAATGTTTGAATATGGCATACTCACTAGTCAACGATATTATGACACTGTACTACTTCTCACGTGCCTCTTTTTAGAGGTGTATTATGCACTAACTTCGCCTTTACGGATAATAGTGTGACCTAACGAACAATGCAGGTGGCTGATCTCTTTGCAAGAAAGGATATTAGGCGAATGGACTGACCTACTCGTTGCCCCGACTTGAATCCCATCGACCACATGTGAATTTTTTCCTGTTGTTTTCTGTACCATACTGTAGCAATACTTTCCACGTATGGTTCAAGTTTCACCACTCTATGCCACTCGGGAGTGATCCACATTTTCGAATCCCCTAGGCACAATCAGTTGCCACTGTTTCTTAGAATAAAGCTTTTGGCAGACACACTTCACCAAAATGTTAACTTTGGAACATATACTGCCTTTTTTCTTAAATTGTACGTAATTATAATGATTTGGTGTAGCATTCGGATTAAAAGTAACTTCATTATATCATAAAATCAAATCGATAAAATGTTCGTTATTGCTACAATCCACTCCAAAAATTAAAGATGACTATCCGGAACATTTCCAATCATTGTGAGTTCAATGTGCGAATATAGGGTCTCTAGTTTGGTTGCACTAAAATGCGATGAACACTCATTTTAAAGATACTTTCATCTGACGTTTGTACTATGGACGTATTCTGGGATCTTATGGATGTATATAGCATCATTCCACACTCTTTCGTCGTATCATCGTCTAATGCCGCTCCGTCTTTTCTTTACAAACGCGTTCCGTTTGTCTGAAACTTGTGATGTAATTGCTACACGGGGCGGTACATATCGAATTCTTTCTTCGTTTGTGTTTACGTAGATCTTACAGATTCTCCGTTTTTCAATAACACATTAAAATCCATTTATGCGGTTCAAAATACAAACTAAGACCTGTTATGCTAAAACTTGTTAAGCCGACTTTGATGAAAATAAAATGGAGAGCGTTTAAAAAAATGGAAATTAATGAAGGATAAACTATTATTTTTCGACAAGAACGATATGTATGAACGGTTTAAAAGAGTATCTATTAAACGCCACATTTTAACCATAGGTAGTAGGCGCCTCATATATGATTTAAACGACAAAATGCATTCACTAAAAAAAATCAACTTGTTAAATCATAAGAGGCCTCACTCAATTCCTCAACTATGTAATTTCGTATACACTATTATATCTAGCCGACTGGTTGTAAAGAAATTTGAACTAACAAATGAAAAAAATCCTGCACGCGCTTATATATATATACACACACACGTGAAATAAACTTAAAAGCTTCAATCTGTACAAAAGGTCCAATTAAGGGATTAGTAGTTCGAAGAGTAAACAGCATTTTTAACCTGTCCGTGTACTGGTTACTACAACTGATGTTTTCAGGGAATAGACGGACGGGAAAATTCCTCCAGTGTTCTCAAGGAGCTCATTCTCCGTACATGCTCAATGAGTTACTTGTATTATCATAAGACTATATTTTAACTCCCGTGTATTAAATATCTCCCCGAGAAAAACAATGAAATCACAACTGGTTACGACATATCTGCAGTTAAATTTAATTATAATTATAAACACAACTCTAATATCCATACAATACATATTTAAATAATATCAGAACAAGTTAACAAGCAACGTTCATATTTTTATATACTTGTGGTTACACTGAAATGCTT
Source organism: Thermobia domestica (assembly GCF_964235325.1). Taxonomy (NCBI): domain Eukaryota; kingdom Metazoa; phylum Arthropoda; class Insecta; order Zygentoma; family Lepismatidae; genus Thermobia; species Thermobia domestica. Next base: position 222,065,735 of record NC_137454.1, read on the forward strand.
TCATAAATTGCATTTAACAATATTACTATCGTTCAACAGGAGTAAAAGCTGTCCAAAGATCAGGCATAATACAGCGTGTCCATATAAAATACTTGCATGATTTTAAGTGTTATTACGTCGCTTTGAATAATCGTATTTAAATGAAATTGGTCATATTTGAAAGAAAATCTCAAGTAGTTTTGTGCATGTTAATAATGGGCAACAATGTCAATAATGGAAGACATCAATCCTGGGGCGTCATTTCAGATTTCACTTGAGGGGTCAAGAGCACCACCGACATAAGACTTTCACGTTTTGTACTATTATACTAGTAGAGACTATTATGATATGTACTATTATATTATGTATTCCTCAAACTCTTGCGGGGATTAATTGTCCCCCCTGCTCCCCTAAATGACGCCCCTGCATCAATCACAGAAAAAGTACATCCACTCATGTTTACTTTGTGCTTACTAATTGGTGAGCACACTTGTGTTTACATGTTCACTAATTGGTTATTTCTACAATTGGAAAAAGAAGGCAGTGACTTTATTTTCCAACAAAATGGAGCACTTCCTCACTGGCATTAATATGTTCGGAAACATCTGAATGAGTGGAAGATGGATTGGACTTGCCGGAAATGATAATAATGTATTCTACAAATTGCCGCCGAGGTCGCCTGACTTAAAGGTTTCTGACTTTTTTAAAAAAGATTATGTAAAGGATTGTGACTATGTACCCCACTGTCTCAAGACCAGTAAGAAGTGCAAGTTCGTATCAGTGCTGCCATTCTGACCATTTCATTCGATTTGTTGGAGCATGTGTGGTGTGAATGGGAATATCGTCTTGATGTCTGTATCAGCACTCGTGGGGCCTACATTCAATGTCTATGAAGTATAGTAAAAATATTTGAGTTTTTCTTTCAAATGTGACAAATGTCTTTTAAATAGATTATCCAAAGCGACGTGATACCACTTTAAAGTATGATAGTATTTTATGGACACACTGCATGTTAGGTAATAGATGTCATTAAACTGAACTAATTGATTTCAGTAAGTGTAAGTTGGCACGCATCGCTTTCGATACAATCGAGAATTTTTTTTTTAAAAAAAATAAACATTAGTATTACACCAAACCACCTATACAATAAAATACAATAACCACACCACCTATTAAAATTAAACTAATAGGACTACTGAAGTATACTGTCATCAAGTTTTCATTATAACGCTATGTTAGAGCCCTATTACATTAGGCCATTAGTTGCGCCACTGGATAGTCGAACCAGCGGACGGAGGACACGGCGGGGCATTGAAGTATACAGGGCCTATTACACTAAAGCAACTGGTGGCGCAACCAAGAAATTAGTGGACGGCTGGTGGACGAGCACAGCAACTGCCCGAGCAACCATTGGTGGCGCGGAACACACTTGGCCCATTTTTCTTAACGTGTCGTATTACACTAGGCCACTGGCAGCACCACCAGTAGCAGGTTCAAGAGTCGTTTGATCGTTAGCACTCGCTCTGTGACTCATCAGACCGTAATATATTGTTACTCTGATTAGTGTTAGCTGTTTCTTTCCACTCGCGAGAAAATGGCAAGTGACAATGAAGGTGGTGACGGAAATGAAGCGAAGTTACAAATTCATTCCCAATGACAAGGGATTGGGCATTCCAGTGAAAAACACAATAGTTCAAAAAATGATAACTTTGACATTCGAAAGTAATTTAAAAACTTGGTGTCTTCCACACAAAGGTAATCGAATGGTATGTAATATAGTCCTTTATTTTCCCTTGATATCAATATTGGATATATGTGCACTTTCTTGTTTCTTCGCCTCCTCATTTCATTAGGAGCGCAAGAAGAAGCATGCTTTCACTCACTGAAGACATTTCCTCATGAAAATATTTGTCTTGTTTTGGTTGCGCCACTGGCGGACGAAACGCGAGAGTGTGATATCGACACGAGTTGCGCCAACGGCTGCGCAACCAGTGACCTAATGTAATAGAGCCCTTAGGTATAGAGGTTGGGTGAGGCCGCGAAATGTTCCACTCTACTATTTATTAGTTGTAAAGCGCTCAGGTGTAATTGGAAATGGTGGCGCTCTTAGTAATTTTGCTAGTTGGGAGAGAGTGGGATCGTAAATTCAACTCTCTTGCACCTGAGATAAGGGGATTTCACACGGCCTACTTGTCTGAAGGACCAAGTCATTAGCTATTTTCAGTACTTTCTATCTAATTAAGGACCGGGAATTCGTTATGGTGATGTTACGTGTGCTTTTGCTTACCTTTCTGTTGGTTGAAACACAACAACTTCTGTTTAAAATGAATTTAGTGATATATGATTCAGGTAAAGATACATTTCTAGATACATTTAACTGGCTTAGAGAAAGTCGTGTTAGTTTCGCTGAACAAGCTCCGAATGCAGAATTCAAATTTAAAAATTATATTACACTGAGTAAGTAGTGCCTACAATGTTTTATAACGCCGAGCACTAGACATGGTTCACTTGAGTTGATGTTGCTTGTTTGCTTCTATAGAAATGTCTGACAACAATAATATGAGATAAACTACACTTCTAACATGGCTTAATAGTGTTAGGAACTGCTTTGTCTTGTTGTAAAGTAGAACAAGTTTCACAATAGTCAAGGCCAGAAACTATGCACTAAGAATTGTGATGTGGTAAACCGAATTGTTCAAACATCAACCCGAAATTAATCAAAATTTTCAAAAAGTATAACATATTCAACAATTCATTTATCTCGAGTAGTATAGTGGAGAAACTGTCGTTTCCTAACTTTCGGAAAAATCTGAAATCAAATGTATGTCGCGATGCAGCTTCACTAAAGGGTAGGCTATAGATAGCTCCATTCACCGTATACAGCTTTGGCTTCTGTAGGCATAACACAACTGTGGTTCATCGCTAGTCGGCGATGACATTTCGGCCACTGTGCCATCAATGCCCGAGAAAGAATCAGATGTATTCTCGCGTTTCCATGGATCTTTCCGAACTCCACCATCCGTTTTAAAGTTCTAGTTTTTCATACTTACGAGTGTTGTCTCTGGGAGAAGAGGTTTCCAGCACAATTCACTTTTGCTATGTTGTAAAAACAGAAACTGTAGCTGTCCAATTCTACATCTGATCCCGTCTTTCATCCACTCACTCGCAGCCGTGTTTGCACCTATTTCCGAAGGTGGTAATCATTCACAAGGTTATGTAATAGTGATGCAAAGGCTGCCTTTCCGGTAGTTCCATCAACAGGAAACACCTATGATCAGAGTTATTATGTGTCTGGTTCTTAGTTAATTTGTTTCTATTTTTTAAAAAGAATAACTAATGAACTTCCATATTTCTTTCTTCCTTTCTTCTTCACTGGGTGAAAGGAAAGGGATTCACCATTAGTTCTTGTTCTCGGTTAGTCTCCGTTCAATTCCTAACACCTGAATGTTACTATCTTCTTGTTACGATTTCCAGCTTAAGTTCAACGCAGACTCACTTCACTGATGCTCTTCGTAGAAATGCCTATTTTGTGTTATATGCCTCCTTTTTGGTATTAGTTCAGATTTCTCATTCTACATTTGCGCATGTTATGTTAGCAATTTCTGACTCAATTTGCTACATTTACTGCCTTCACTATTGTAATATCAGTAACCAGTAAGCAATAACTAGGTCAGCAAGGAGCAAATATGTTCTTTCACCAAGCATTAACTGCTCTATACACACTTCCTCTTCCATAATGCAACACAACTGTTGTTTGGTATATTAATTCACATACTTTTAATAAGTGAAAATATGTGAACTAAATAACTTCATTAAATATTTGTCCTTCCCCAAGATGTCTTCCGATTGATCACTCCTGCAAGCTTTTCTCCTCCCTATGTTTGAAGAAACAGAAAGTGCATCTCTACAAACTTTCATAATTTAGAAAGGCAGTCAGAAACAAAACTCGACAAGACAATGCACATCGAAAGTATCTTAGCGTTGGATACTACAGGGGATGACTTGGTTTGAATCAATAGTAATGAAGTTACAAGGGCTTAAAACCTTAATATTTTTCGAAAGATTTTATTTCGAAAACATGCCTATATAAGTATCATATCTTGTTATTAGTATGGTTAGCAATTGGCAACAAATCATTTTATTGGTTACAGCACTTCGATATCTCAAACGTTCCGGAGATGTAAAAAACATTGCAGAAGTTTGCAGCACTGCTTAAATAATGTAATTCTGAGAACTTGATGTAATTACAGCTAATAAAAGCTATTCCTGCAATGCTATAAAAGAGAAGGAAAACAACAACCATTTTAAATATTTACCAGAAATATGCCTTTTTCAGCAGTGTTGCAAACTTTATCAATGTTTATCATAAACGGTTTGAGGTATCGAAGTGCTGTAAATGGCAAAATAATATGTTTGCCAATTGTTAACCAAACAAATATTTAGATATGATATTTCCTAAGCATGTTTTCGAAGTAAAATCTTTCGAAAAAGATTAAATTTTCGAGAACTTGTAACTTCGTTACTATTCATTCAAAACAAGCCGTAAAATGACCGTGGTATTCAACTCTTAAGTACTTTCGATGTGCATTATCCTGTCTATCTTCGTTATGCTGTATGTCTCATAGAGGCTCCCAAACTTTGAATGTTTGTGATACTATAATATCTTTAGTTAGCAACACTAAATAATAACTAACTAACTAACTAACTCTATGGCCTATGGAACCCCGAGGTTCAATGCCGCGTTCACAAAAGCTCTCCACTGATTTCTATCCTTGCTAACTGCATCCAGTTTCTACTTCGTATTCCAATTTCTGCGAGATCCATATTAATATTGCTCTCCCATCTGCGCCTAGGTCTTTCTAATGGTCGTTTTCCGATTGGTCTTCCAGTCAAGACTTTGAAAGGTTTTATACTTTCTTCCATTCTAGCTACATGACCCGCCCACCTAAGTCTCCTAGACTTGACGACCCTAACAATGTTGGGTAAACCGTATAAATATGTAGTTCGTCGTTATGAAGTTTCCGCCATTTCCTATTCCCCTTCCTCTTTGGTCCGAAAATTCGTCTCAGGATCTTGTTCTCAAATACTTTCAGTCTATGTTCTTCCCTCAGAGTAAGTGACTATGTTTCGCAGCCATACAAAACAACAGGCATGACTATCATTTTGTATATTTTAAGCTTCAAATTCCTCGACAGAATTCGCGACGACAAGAGATTCTGAACTGAATAGTAACACCAATTCCCTGCTTTTAGTCGACATTTAATTTCTTCGTGGATATGATTTTCCTCTGTTAATATTGATCCTAGATATTTGAAGCTACCCACTTTATCAAAAGTATTATTTAATATTTTAACGCATCTATAATTTGCTGTATTACGGTCCCGACGCACTTCCATGTATTTAGTTTTCTCTGCATTTACTTCTAAACCCATGTCCCTGCAAGCGTTTAATAAGATCTCTGCATTTCTTTCTATTGTTCTCCTATCATCCCCTATTAAATTTACATCATCAGCACATGCCATAATCTGGTGAATACCATTCAACTGTAGGCCATGGTTGCTATCTGATTTTCCTTATAGCGTATTCAAGAACAAAGTTAAATAATAATGGCGATAACGCATCTCTTTGTTTCAGGCCATTTTCGACGTGAAAGCTCGTAGACAAAAATTTTCCTACCCGGACTTTACTTTGGGATTCATTTAAACATATTTTAATTAATCTAATTAGCTTTCTCGGTATTCCAAGTTCTGTAAGAACGTTGTATAATGTTCCTCTCCTAACCGAATCGTACGCCTTTCTAAAATCAATAAATAGTTGATGTACCAGGGATTGTATTCCAACTTTTTTCGAGTATTTGGCGAATGGTAAATATTTGGTCGATAGTTGATCGATTTCGTCTAAATCCGCACTGATAATCTCCAATAATTTCATCTGCGTATGGAGTCAATCTTGCTAATAGAATATTTGAAAGGATTTTATAGGATGTTGACAGAAGAGAAATGCCTCGATAATTATTACAGTCAGTTTTGTCGCCTTTCTTTTGAATTGGAACAATGATTGATTCTTTCCACTCTTGTGGCAATTCTTCCTTGTTCCAGATAAAGAGAATGAGTTTGTGTATCTTGTTCCACACTTTTTCTCCTCCAGCTAAAATTAACTCAGCCGGAATTTCATCTACATCCGGAGATTTGTGTTTCTTTAAATTCTTTATAGCGGTTTCTACTTCTATTCGGTTGGGTTCTGGAATATGCGGTTCTGGGTGTGTATCTCCATTTCTCCACGCACACTAGTTTTTGGTTGCGTGTTAAGCAAATCGTCAAAGAAATCTTTCCATCTATTTAAGATGCTATCCGTGTCAGTGAGAACTGTACCGTCAGATTTCTTTAATATATAAGCACGAGGTTGATAGCCTTTCTTAAATTCGTTGATTCCCTTATACACGTCCCGGACGTTTCTATTTTTACTATTATCTTCGAGTTCCTTAATTTTAGCCTTCAGTAAATCGCGTTTCTTTGTTCTAAAAGCTTTGGAAGTTTCCCGCCTGATATCTGCGAAATTTTGTGTAGTTATTTCATTCGGAATTTGTAGCCAGTGTAATTTTGCCTGTTTTCTCTTCTTTGCTAGTTTTATGCATTCCTGATCGAACCATGGTTTGTTCTCAATCTGCAATTAAGTTTTAGTTGAAGAATTCTATCCTAATTTTGAATAGTGGAAAAATTATTGCAGATTGCAGGTTTCGTCAAATCTATTGCTTAGACTGCAGAAGTTCTTTCTGTTTCTAAAACAAACAAAAAAGATAAGAATGAAAGAAAAGAAAAAAAGAAAAGAAAAGAAATAACACACGGCAAATTTTAAATTTGATGAAGTTTTTCCAAAGAATTGGTGTGTATTGCCCCAACCAATCCATCATTGTCAGTAATCAGTAGAGCAACCCACATTATAATTCATTTTTTGCTTAATTATGTTTTATATTTTTCCAAATTATGCTTTATTATACTTTATTGTTAATTTCAATCATTGTTTAACATAAGTGTACAATGTATAATATTTACTGTACATTAAATATTCTAAATATCTTGGTCTATATATTAATATTTTATGCAACCAGTTTCTTTCAGATTTAATGAATTTTCTACTTAGTGCACTGTAAAGAGATATGCTTTACTCGAGCCATATTTTTATCCCTTGTGTGCGCCTTAGAGGTGCATACATGCAGAAAGGGAAAGTAAAAATGCCATCAAAAAGTACAGAAAGTGCTCAAGTTCAAGAGGTACACATTATATAGTGTGCAGGCACGTAGCTAGGATTTTGTGAAGGGGGGGGGGGTCCGTGACATGAAATACTGTGGTCATCACACCAAGGGCTCGATCATTCTAAACAATTTTACTGGACCATATATTGGTTCGTTTAGCCAGGATTTCGTAACGGGGGGGGGGGGGGACATGAAATTCTGAAGACCCAGGAGCTCGATCAATCTAAACTACTTTACTATCAACATATATTGGTTTGTGAGGATATGTTGGTAAGTATTTTAATAAACAATGAAGAAATTTCGAGTAAAATTTAGAAAAAAAACGCACTGGAAAAGATTATACAATATTTAGTCTACATCTTCCTCTGTTTATTCAAATATAACAATTTTCCTTTCATTATGACCTCAACTATTATAAAAAGTACATATTCACTATTATAAAAAGTACATACTCAATAATGTCTTGTAAAATATTTTACAATATTTGCGTTCCTTTTTCTGATGAATCAAATGTTACCACAACTTTCTTTCCACATATATTTTTGTTTTATTACTCCGTCAACTACTGTCTGTTTCAAATGACAGGTTAAAGGAGTAGTAGAAAATTGTTTTTGAAATAACATGTTTGATATTGCAAGGATGCGATGACGAAAAATTATGATAAAAAATGTCCACGCTGTTACACAACGGCACTATGCTTTCGGAAGCTTGAAATCTCCCTGACTAGTAGCAGAAATTCTGAGAATTCCGTAACTTTTCTAGAAATTTCAAATTCCCTGACTCTTCCAGGATATATCGCACACCTCGCAACCATGTATTGCAAGTAGTACAAATTTCCTTATAAGAAAGAGTAACCAAAAGCTTCCTGTAGTTTATTATTAAAGCTGATCCTTCTTTTTCTCATTTCATTTTGTTTCATTCTTCCTTAATTTTTTCCATTTCTGGCCTGGAAGGGGGAGTCCAGGGCCCCCTGGACCCCCTCTTGGCTAAGTGCCTGTAGTGTGGAGTTCTTGTGTACTATTCATTCTTGGCGGAAAGTTTTCTTGTTCTTTTCCTTTTTCTTTTCTCCATATCAAAGGATTACACCGAGAAGTTTACAGAAATAAAAATAAGCTTTTCATTGTTGCATTGTTATGTTCTCAAAGGTTTTGCACTGTAAATATTGTTTTAAAAAATATTAATACAGTATGTTAAACCTGCAGTTAAACAGAATTTCCCAAGAACTTGTTCTAATAGAATTTTCCAAGAATTTTACTATATATTTTACATTATGCTTTATTCATTTTTTTTCCAAACTTATGCTTTCAAAATTAGTTTCTTATGGACCCTTAGACAACCACAACCATGTTGAAGGTACCAATCATATGTGTAAACTGCTGTTATGCTTTTATGCTTTTGGGTTGCCCTAGTAATCAGTATACAAACTACCGAGTTGGCAATTATGGAAACGCTTCTATGGAACAGTTAAATATGTGTAACTAAGAGTGAAACTATGAAACTACAGATTGCGTAGGCCCTATTACATAACGCAACAACTTGCAAGATCACAAAACCGTTTCTCGAAATGTGGGCGTTCTTTACATATTTCGACCTCTTGAATTCGAAAATGATACTCAAAATATGGTGTCATCCTCAGTCCTGACACAAATCGCTTATATTTGCAATTTGTAACAATGTAATATAATGATATTATAGGCCTATACGAAAACATCATATGAAGCTCAGAAGCGGCGCCATTGCTTTCAACTGTTCAGCAGTTGCGCCCCTAGCGGCACACAGTGAACTGTCACATTGGAAATGGCGTTTCTTGTTCATCGCTGTGCCGTTTGAGGAAGGCAGTACGTTTTAGTGTTAGTGTACAATGTCTACCCGAGGCTATATAAACTCTCCTAACAGTGTTTGTTATATTCGTGGTGAAATTGTGGTAAAAAAAACGAAGAAACATTACTGATTTCGTCAAAAATGTCTACCATGCCTATTTCGGAGTGAAACTAGGCTACATCAACAAACTATGGACTTCACAGGTCGTGTATGTTGTGTGTAAAGAAGATTTACGATTGTGGGCGTCAGGAAAGAAGAAGTCCTTATGATTTGGCATCCCTATGGTCTGGCGGGAGCAACAGAATCATACTGACGACTGCTACTTCTGGTCTTGTAAGGCTACTGGTTTCAACAAGGAAAACAAAAAAAGACCATTGAGTATCCAAACAACATTCGCTCAGCGATTCGTCCTGTTCCACACGGCTCGAATATACCTATACTACAGTCCCCGCAAACATTAGATACGGACGACACTGACGACATACAGTAGATACCGTGCAGGAAATGGATGATACTTAGATTAATGTAGGCATAGATGAGGGCCCTATTCTGTTCACTCAGTCAAATCTAAATGATTTAGTCTGTGATCTGGAACTGACAAAGGACAAAACAGAGTTCCTAGGGTAAAGACTGCGTGAAAGACATTTATTAGCCCCCGGTACGTCCGTTACATTTCACAAGCAAAGGGACTTGATATTCACACGATATTTCGCTCAAAAGGACTTGTTAGTGTATTGGAGTGATGTACAAGGTCTGATGGGTCAGTTGAACATTCCGTATAGGCCTAGTGACTGGAAACTGTTTATTGACTCATCTAAAAGAAGCCTGAAGGCAGTTCGGCTGCACAATGGTAATATGTATGTCTCAAAACCTGTTAGCCATTCTGTGCACCTGAAAGAAACATATGACAACATGAAGGCGCTTCTTACTACCATACATTATGAAGATCACAATTGGGTGGTACGTGGTGATTTGAAAGTTTGGATATGCTTCTATGACAACAATCAGGATATACCAAGTTCCCTTGTTTCATCTGTGAATGGGACAGTCGGGCTGATATACCAAGTTCCCTTGTTTCATCTGTGAATGGGACAGTCGGGCTCGTGACAAGCATTGGGAGCAAAAACAGTGGCCCTGAAGGTTGGAATTGGTTCCAGGGAACAAACATATGAAGTGTAACCCTCTAATGGAAAGAGACACAATACTCTTTCCACCTCTGCACAACAAATTAGGCAGCTTTAGAGCAGTTTGTCAAGGCATTACCTAAGTGTGGCAACTGTTTCAAATATCTATGTAACAAGTTCCCTAATCTGTCAGATTCCAAGTTGAAAGAAGTTGAGTTTACTGGTCCCGATATTCGCAAACGGATGAAGGTTTGAATGTTGTGGAGTGAGAAGCCTGGACTGCCTTTAAGTGTGTGGTTCGAAACGTCTTGGAAATAATTGTTGCCCAGATTATAGTTGAGAACATGCTGACGAAATTCAAAATGCTGGGATGCTGACTGAATTTGAAGTTACATTTTCTACATTCGCGTCTTGACTTTTCCCCTCCAAATCTGGGTGCTGCAAGTGAGAAACAGGATGAAAGATTCCATCAGGATATCAAAGACATGGAACGACGATACGAGGGCACTTGCGATGTTCGGATGATGGACGACTACGTCTGGATGCTTCACTATGAGCATCCGAAAATGCCGCATAAGAAGAAAAGGAGGGACCACGCCATAATCACTAAGAAAGCACGGAGTGAATGAGATTAATGAACGTTTTGTACCATATTTCTTGTATGCATCTGTCCACTGTGTGTGCATATTTCATTTTTTTTGTTGTTGTTGTTGTTGTTGTTTGCTTTAAACTTATATTCTACTTTAACATGAATCGTGTTCCATATATATGTAATACTTCAATACGTGTTATCAATATTGGCAAACTACATGATTTGTGTCAAAACAGTGGCTGATAAGATGTTTTGAGTTTCATTTTCGAAATACATTAAGAACACCTACTTTTGCGAAAAAAGTTTTCCGCTGATGCATTGTGTTATCCTAGTTGCAACATAGAGTTATTCTAATATAACACTACACGAGCTATATAACGAAAATTAAAACTAAAACAGTAGTTTGTATTTATGCCAATTGGCAATGGTTCTTAACTGCAGACTAATGTCTATCAGAATGAAATTTTATATTAAAACAAACCTCAGCTATAAGAAGGTTTGTATCATTAGCTTTGATAAGCCAATTATCATCACTAAAGCCGTAAGTGGTCATCAAAATATGAATTTTCCTACAGATAACGGAAGGGATAGTATGATCAGTTCCTACACTGTTGAAACAATGTAATAATTGATATTGTCATTGATATATACTTGTTGCATCAATGTAAATGAAATGAAATGAAATCTTTTAGTTTTACGCCCCACGGTTATGCCGGTTAGGCTAAAGCAGACGCTGATGATGAGTGATGAATGAAAATGGTGAAATGAAGAAAGTGGGAGGAAACGGGAGAACCCCGAGTAAACCCACGCACATGGTGTTTGTCCACCACAAATTTCACTTGGCGAGGGATGGGATCGAACCCGGGACCCCAAGCACCAGAGGTGAACGCTCTACCACTGAGCCACCGTGGCCCCCTTGTATCAATGTAATAACTGATCATATTCGTTACTTGCGCTTTAGTCTTGTTTAAACTATATATTTTGTTTTTTGGTTTATTTTGGTCCAATATATCCTTTTTGGTTCATTTTATAGCATTTTCGTTCCATTTTATAGTACTTTTAACTTTCGGGCTGCTTCAAATCGCAGTCAGCTTCGATTTCCTGCAATCCAATGTCATGACCATCAATATATATCGAAGTCGTATATATTCAAGACTGGAAGTGTGATTTATTAATATTTTGTTTCCATCTTGAGTGGGTATATGGAATAGTGTCCAGGGTTGTTTCCTGGCAATGATGTACAGGGTGCCTCAAAAGTTCCCTGACATAGTGTAACTCTGTTATTATCAGAGTTACAACAAAATGTAAGGGGAGGAACCATCTCCAAATATGATATTTTCAATCTAAAGTGAAGGAATTTTAAAATCGAACGAGCCGTTTGTCCTGTACACTCGTTATGTGCCCAATGTTAAATGAAAATGCAACATTTCACTTATGTTGTGAGTCCAGGTAAATGGCAACATTGCATTTTCATTTAACATTGAGCGCATAAAGAGTGTACAGCCCTAACGGCTTGACCGATTAAAAAAAAAAACTTCACTTTAGATTGAAAATATCATATTTGGAGACGATTTCTTTTCTTACATTTTGTTGTAACTCTGATATTAACAGTGTTACCCTGTGTCAGTAGACTTTTGAGACACCCTATATACGTGCAAACGGGTCGACAAAGATTAATCAAATGCGCTTCTATGATCATTTACTGGCTATGATATCAAAAACAAAATCGCAAGAGGTCACTGTGCAGAACAGAAAGAATCGTTGGTAGCTTATGAAGTACGTATGATGTACCGTTGTAAGATTGATTTATTGTTTTTACTTGATACCTACAAGTTAAACAGTACTTCTGAGTATAAAACTAACAAAGAGTGACAACTAATATATTTAGGAGAATAAAATGTATCATATGTGATATATATATATATATATATATATATATATATATATATATATATATATATATATATATATATATATATATATATATATGTGAGAAAAATGATGTAAAACATCTTTTAAATTTCAATGTATTGTTTTTTTTATGCTTAGCTCTGAGCAAACAGGTACAACGTTTCAAATAAATGACAGAAAGGAACTAAAATACATTAATTAAAACTTAGACAATCTATTGTGTTCACATATAAGATTTATTAGGCAAAGATTAATTGAAAATGTGCCATGGTATATCTGGACCAGAGAAAATTAAGAAATGTTTCTACTGTGCAAACTATTTCATTATCCTAACTCTGGGGAATCGACCACTGATTTATTTACCCAATTTCAGCAATTATCCTAAATATATTTGATTAGCCAAAAATCAATAATATTGTGAATACCAAGCAGAGTCTATCGATACACAGTTAACAAAAATATTAATACCATCAATAATTTTGAACAAAGAAAGAGAAAATTGTGGGAGAATGATATGGAAGAGAAATATATATTCAGGAAATATAAAGTATTTTATTATTATATATTTTAAGAAAGAAATGTTATAATGTGTATCCATGTAGTTTAGCGTGCATTGGGAACAGAGAATTTAAAATGAAAATACTTTTCAAAGTAATAATTTTGAGACCATCTACGAATAATATGATGTATTTTAAAGTATTACGCGAAACATTTCCATTCCTTTATCAACATCAAGTAAGAGAAGTTTTTACACTATTCAAAATATAGATTAAGCATAACATTAATAAGAGGACGTGGTGCTTCATAGGTAGAGCTCTCAGTTTTGATGATGGAGTCTGCGGTTCAATCTCAGCTCTCTACAGGTAGGGTTTGTAGCGGATAAATACTGTGTATGTAAACTTCTTCAGTATTATCCCGTTTCCTCCCACTTTGTTCATTTCACTATTTCCTTCATTCTCATCATCTCTGTCTCCCTTAGTTCGGAGCATAATGTGGGACGTTAAAAGAAAATATACGAGAAAAAGACAAAAATTATCTACATTTATCGTTCTACAATTTATTTACACAAAGGTGTATAATTAACATGTAGGGTAGAGGGAGGTAAAATGATCCCCGCAGGTAAAATGATTTCCTACCCCTACAGCGGAAACTGGTGGCGCCGCCTGTCGTATCACGTAGTTGTTACGTCACACAAAGTAAGCTGTCCTTGTCATCAGTACCCTTTGGATAAGAAACGTTTTGTTAGTTTTATAGACGAAAAAATAACATTTTCGTAACATTCTTTATAAGTTAAGTGCTACTTTTTTTCTGTATTTGTAATAACACATGAATTGGAATATAAATGAGACACTAATTTTTGAAAAGTCAGTGCTTAACTCTATACATTTAACAATGCAGATGGAAGTCTTCTCCATGTTTTGCCACACAAGAACGTATTTAATTGAAGCCATATGAAAAGGCGAAACAATCCCGGAAATTATTTTACCGTATTATTATTCCATTTTCTTAGAGATCATTTTGCCGTTTTCGATTATTTGACTCAAGGTAATCCAGATGAGCGTGATAATGAAATCTGTGGCGATAGGCCTACTTTAAGTGATGTCCAGGAAAACCCATCGAACCATTTTAGAAATTCTGTTTCGGAAGCTGCTGTTCCAAAATTAAAGGAATATTAAAATAATTTAATGATTTTTAAAACGATGAAGTTGCAAGGCGCAAAAAAGAAATATCAAGTATCATCTGCTTTTTACGACTAATCCATGACTGATACCGAGTGTATCTATTGTCATGACTTCAAAGTCTGTTGGAGATAGGGGTTGGATAATATGTCAGCAGTTCCAAGAATGAGCTCACGATCACTGTGCTGGTGTTGGTGAAGTTGAAGATATCTTTGTGTGTGACATGTGTTTTGCCACTTAAGTTACAAGAAAACAGATAAACAAAAGCATAACAGAGCGTTTTCTATATTATACATTCGCTTACTTTACCAAACTAAAAATACTATTATTACTAACATACTTTAACACAGTATTACACATCCTTTTGCAATAGATTCAAATTTATGTCAAAAATAATATCGAAGATGTTTATTGACAATGTTCAAAATTGCACATTAGAAACATGAGATAACGCCTTATTCTACCGACACAATTACCACAATATAGATAATTGGAGCTAAGACCTGGAGGCCAATTTGTCTTAAGGGGACCATTTTACCCTCCTCTCCGCTACATCAATTTTGTAAGTAGTCATATTCCTTGTCAATGCACTTGATCTAGTGTCCACAAGCTTACGTGTTCCTTCCAAGAAGGCTCATGGTTCGTCGCTGCCACATTTGCATTGAGTCCTACAGTGTAAGTCTAGGATTTATTGGCAGAACCATGACTGTTGCTCAAAGAAAACGCTACCTCGTCAGTAGTAACTCGGCTATTGGCCAGAAACAGGCGCACACTCAGAAACAAACTGAATTTCATTTGTCTCCTTTAGCCTACAAGGAAAAAACTTGGAACTTAATAGATTTCATGTAACTTTTCCGATTGTTTACCTAACACCACTAATGATCTATCAATTAGTTTCTGTGCTCTTCCATGACTAAGAGATGGAATATCCATTAGCTTTTCGTTTTGTTTGAAACTTTTCTTATGAGAGCATACAACGCAAGGAAATTAAGTTTTTTCTAAGTTTTTATTAACATAGTGCACCTAGTAAATAAAGTAATTTTGCAGTGCTTTAAAACTTGAATTCTTTTGTTCTCTAGTAACGTGAGAAAGTGTGAAGATTGTCAGTGAAAATAACTTTTCTGTATCTCATTGAATGGATCTGTGAGCAGATGTTTTCTGATATATATATCAGAAAACATCTGCTCACAGTTCCATTCAATGAGATACAGAAAAGTTATTTTCACTCACAATCTTCACACTTTCTCACGTTACTGGAGAACGTAAGAGTTCATGTTTTAGAGCATTCCAAAATTACTTTATTTACTAGGTACAATATGTTAATAATATATATACGTGTGTGTGTGTGTGTGTGTGTGTGTACGTGTGAACTTTATTAGTGTCTTCCTATTTCTGAACATCGGATCAATAAGTTCTGCCAAATAGAAAAAGATGTTTCTTCTCGGATTCAATTATAGAGTCTTTTATAGCCTCTTGGAAGAATGATTAGCCTGCACCAGCAATCGTTTTCTCGTTTACTCTCGAAGAACGCATGCCTTCGGCTAAGAAGAAGGAGAGAAAATGAAAACGAAAGAAGATAGAACCGAAGATATTAAATCAAACAGTACAGTACAAGAACACAGCTTATTTCGTTTTCCAAAAAACGATTTAATTATGAGTGTTCTTTTGCAGGGTGAAATAATATTGGAAGTAATAAAACATTTAATGAAATTTTCCTAACCCTTCTGTAACCTTTTGCTATTTTTCATTACTTCTTTTTTTACATTTTTTAAAGCGCTATAATTGTTTTTGAAAATATTAAGGGAAAAGCGGCTCTCTGTTACTGGTTTCCAGAACTCTGGAGTTGGACCGCTTTTGTGTCCTATTGTAGCGTAAGATTTATAGTAAAAATTTTAATTTAACTCACGTACTCGTGTTTTAATTAAAACTGCATTTACTGTTGAACAAATAGAGATATTTAACAATGATGAAATATCAGAACGTTTTCATTCATGAACGTCCAGTTTCAAATAGTATGTACGTCACAGTTAGGAATATGGGTGTCACTGTTAGGAGTAAATAGATTACTCTGAGGAGTGTGTGTATGATTGTTAAGAGTGTCTGTATCACTGTTACGAGAAATCAAATCATAATAGATACAATGTACTACCTACTCATAATAGTATATTTATTTTTAAATATACAGTAAATAGACAAATGAACAATCTTTTCTAGCAAATACATGTATATTTGTTACGAAAACTAGGAACGAGAATTTATTCTCAGATATATAATTTTGTTTATTTCGATGTGATCTGTAGACCGGTATATCTATCTATCTGTCCCAGCTTAACTCTAGAATGCCTGGAGCAATTTTAACCAAACTTAGTACACATATTACGTACAGTCTGGAAAGCATTATTGTGGAAGTAAACCGCCTTTGCATCTAGGGGAAAGGAGTGGTGACATATAAAGATAGTCAAGTCAAAAATGACAAACATTAGTGTCGAATTTATAGTTTTCGATGTCGCTGAGATGAATCGTTATCTCTCAAGGTCATTTAAGTCCAATTTCAGCCCCTATTAGAACACGGGGATGAAATGGTGACATGCAAAAATAATCCAAAACGACCAATATTAGTGTCGAATACATAGTTTTCGTAGCTCCTAAGTTAATTGGTGATAGTTCAGATGCCCTTGAATTCCATCTTTAGCTCCCAGTAGAGATAAGACTCCTCTAGCGCTACTAGGAGGAGTAGGAGGAGCAGTGTTGCCACAGTCCTAGCTCCGGAGTGGACTGAAAAATAGTACCAAATTGGAACAAAAAGGGCTGAATTTATTATTTTAAACCAATGTAATGCATGGCTATGTAACAGGAAACTAAAAGAGGTAAAGTTCTAGAACCCCCTTCCCCCTCTTCCAAGTGTCGAAATCAAGAAAGTGCTTTTTTTTTAAAAAAAAAACTTTTTTTTTTTTTTTTTTTGCAAACGTCCAAAGGAGGACCCGGAACAACCGTGGAAGTAGATGAAGCTTTTACTACGACACGTAAATTATAGACTTACTTGAGCACACGTTGGTCTTCTTCAAAATATTCAACACTTGGTGTGTGCTTCTTTTAAGAATTCAAACAAATTTCCACCATACTGCTTCCTTCTCATCTCCTTCATGCGCGGCGCAGATGCGACTATCTAGCGTCATTTGTTTCCCGGTACAGTTCGAAGTACGAATTTTCCACACAAAGTTCGTAGCGTTATGCGGTGCAGCATCACAGAATGAATATTCAACAGCATTTTTTGAGTCCAACGTGAGTCCAGTATGAGTAACGTGAGATATAGGAAACGTCTTGCTGACACTTTTGGAAATGTGACAAATATTTGTTAAATGGTGCTGAATTGGGTAGAATTGTACCAACTTTTTCACAAAAGGGGCTGAAAATGCCAGCGTAGATCCAACGGGTCGATTAATGACAAAGAGGGCTGAATTTGGTACAATTGTACCAAGTGTGGTAACACTGAGGAGGAGTAACTTATACCAATATAAAACAAATGATAGATATTAATGTCGAATTCATGATTTTCGAGGTAGCTTAAGTGAATCATGACACTCCTGATTCCGCTTAAGTCAAGTTCAGCCTTCATCCGCACGCCTAGGGGTAGATGGAAGAGTGAAGTAAAATAAAATATAAAGACTATATTAGTCTTAAATAAATCATTTTCGGGATCGCTATGTTAACTGGTGACAACCCCGATATCGTTTAAATTCAAGTTTAGCTCAGTGTAAGTAAGGCGCTTTAGTACCACTGATGGTGTGGGGAAAGACAACATGTAAAAGTAATCAAATATGATCGATATTAGTGTTTAATTCTTAGTTACCTGGGTCACTGAGATTAATAGTGATTACCTACAGAGCCGCTTAAGTTCACATTCAGAACACTATTAGCACCCCTAGGAGGCGGAAAGATATGATACGTAAAAATAATCGAAAACGACCAATATTAGTATCAAATCCATAGTTTTCTGGGTTAATGAGATACCGTTAGTAACACTTCAGATACCGTTACAGTCCCAATCCCTATCAGTATTAGGGAGAGGAAGGATGCAAAATAAAATGTCTAAGATGACCAAGATTACTGTGGGATTCGTCGTGGTCCATCGTCGGTTACTGTGTTCTTGGGGATTCTTAGCCAATCCTGATGACATGTGAGCCCAATCTTAGCCAAAAATGGATGTTAACCTTTTCGGAAATTTAGTAGGTGTGGCTGGAGATAAGGGCGACAAGTAAAAACATTCAAAAACGACAGATATTAGTGTCAAATAAATAGTTTCCATGGCTACTGATATGAATACTGATACTCCTAGTCTCGTTGAGTCCAAGCTCAGCCTCCAGTGTAGGTAAGACACCTAGATCGATCGGCTAAAATATTAAAGCAATCATAATGGTCTATATTAGTGTTGAATCTATAGTTTTCGTGATCACAAAGATGAATACTGACACTTCCGATGCTGTATAAGTCCACGTGGAGCACTTATAAGCATGGCAGATGAGAAAGGTTGATAAACTAAATATCTAAAATGACAGAGAATAGTGTCGAAGATAGTTTTTGGGGTCAGGAAAACGGCAAACTAGTTTGAAATACCTTTTGGTACATAGTATCTATTTCAAGATGGGTTCTTATCATGTCACTTCGATTAAAGTTTGGATTCTATGGGGGTAGGATTTTGCAAAATTTATGCTGAATGTAGCGTATCTTATGGGTTATCACTATTACACTTTTATTGAAACATCTTTCGTAAGGGGGACATGGATTCAAATATTTCCCATACATTTATTCTCCCCGTGCAAAGAACGGGTATTTCAGCTAGTATTTATACCTCATAGAGAGAAAGAGATGGCTGTGCATGTATGTATATCGGTGAGGTTCGTCCCTCGTCTCACACTGATTCTGGAAGTTTCGTACAGCTCTAGAGACTCCACTAGTTTTTGCTTCTCATCTCAATAACTGTTGATTTAACCAACTTCCTCACTAAAAATATCTTTACTGGTATTATACATTTCGTCTATGGCGTAAACAATAAACAACTGAAAGGAAGCTCCACAATTTTCCAACGGTATTGACAATAAGATTGAAGCGCCCATACTTACATCAGTATGATTGCCAATATTATCCACCAAAACATAGTATTGATTGTTGCACTTCAGGATTTCGAGATTTTCTTCAATATTACACGTGAATCGGTCTAGATCACAGCGTTATTTTTAAAAATACTGACAATATTTCTCCCTATGATCAAAAGTACTATACATATAGGGTACCCTTAACGGTCGTACTGTCAATGCTGACCTTTATTCTGAGCAGTTGGAGCGTATGTAATGTCATGCTGCACGACACGGAAAGTGTCGTGTATACTTCTATTCGTGAACCGAAAGCGCATCATGTTGCAACAAGATAACGAAAAACTGCACTTGACTCGAAAACAGCAACAAAAGCTTCATGTACTTGAGGACATCTAACTGATGTCATATCCGGCATATCGTCCTGACCTTGGCCCTTTTTTGGCAATGACACACTTTCTGAGCATTTTCCATAATCACCAGTGCTTGGGATTAAAATTACTCAAGAATGAGCTATCAATTTAGTCCATAATGTAGTAAGGATTACTCTCTCGTTCCCTTGGATTAAAAAAAATGTATCCAAGATAATGTTCATAAAAATATTAAATTTTAATTGAATATTTTTTTAAGGTTTCACAATCATTCTCATCATTTGGATTTGAAATGAATAAAGGAGAGTGAACTGAAACCCCCTCCCACCTTAGATAACATGTTCTTCTATGATAATTTTCATAAATATTATTCGATTTTAACACATTATGGTGCAATGTATGTGTTTAGTGGGGTTTGCACGTAATCCCTATTCTCGCAGTTACAGTCAAACAAATATGAGGACTCAATAATTCTCACCCCACAAATTGTCATAAAATGTCTATCATTCCTACAAATACGACCTTGTAGAATATGCCCTATTTTCTCTGAGAATTTTCTATTGCCTCAATTGCATTTAGTTGAAATGAGCCAATAATGAGGGAGTACATTCTCCCCAATTTTAGATAGCATAT
This sequence comes from Thermobia domestica, assembly GCF_964235325.1. Classification (NCBI taxonomy): domain Eukaryota; kingdom Metazoa; phylum Arthropoda; class Insecta; order Zygentoma; family Lepismatidae; genus Thermobia; species Thermobia domestica. The sequence goes on from NC_137454.1 coordinate 222,086,187, forward strand.
ATTCCTGGTTATTTATTAAAACGCTCTTATTTTTATAGAATATTGTGCGTATGTGTTGTCTTAAATTAGAGACTTACTCATATAGTTTAGGGTTGAAATTAATGAGAGGGACGATCGATATCTCCAACAATGTACAGCATTACTAGTGACATAATTCACCGAGGAAGAGGAGCTTGGGATCATCAACAGAGAAAATTTAAAGATTCGAGAAGTAAGATTAGTTAACATAACTCATATGAACTCCAGATAAACTTTAGTAATATTGCTTTCCAGTGGAGTACGACATGTTGTCATACTGCTCGAAACTTCTGTGAAGTGTCGTCTTATGATAACCGATTTTAAGAGTCAGGAATATCTTACAGAAAAGTTAATAGAAATAGGTGGACTTCAACTATTATTCAACTATTATTTAGGACTTCAACTATTATTTATCCAATATGTCCCTACTTATATGTATATGTCCACTTTAATATTTTATAGCACATGGAAATAAAGCGCCTACATTGGCTTCCGATATGATAGACCTCAGCTTACTTTTCGGAATTTAGATAATAATTAGCAAATATACGGTATCTTAGCATACCTCCTTTTCTGTTCCGTTCTTTCAAATAGTTCATAAATACACACACTCTTAGTTGTTTTACAGCATTGACCGACAAATATTTTTGGACTACATTCTCTCTCTCTTTTTTTTTTTCATTGAAATTGTGAACTGCAATTTTCAAAATTATTTTGAAGTTAGCTACAATATGAGTTACGAAATTAATACTTGTATGAAATTAAGTTTTTTTCTGTAATTTTGTCGTAAAAATGAAGGCTTACTTTGTGGACTTTATATAGATCTAAATCTATTTTATATGTGTCATTGTAAATCTCATGCAATACAAACAATTTTCAAGAAAGTAATTTATCCTGTGGGGCATTGTCTACGAAATGGACTCGTTAACTGCATGTGTTTTATCTGATTGTGAATAAATTCACAACTCAATTGTAGTTTTTTCGTTAACAGTGATCCATACGAAAAAAAAAAATCTTTTAAACTTGTTGTTCTCCATAATTATTTTCAATGAATTTGTTATTTCATTCTTTTGTTTCCTGTTTTCATTTTCAATCACTTGTGAGTTATAAACAATGAACACTTACCTCAAACATCCGGTATACTTGTAACTTCCAGCATGAGGTGGAAATTATCCTATATTACAAAATAATAATTGATGGATCTAAACCTCAAACAACAGGCGTTATTTCAGAATGTTGGGAATACCCACAGATCGAGCTTAATTAATCTCCGATAAATTTTTGTCGAGTTATTGTGGAATAGACAGACGGTAAGATGAACTTCAAACGGTGGTTGAGAAGAATGTTAGTAGCTCGTAACGCAAGCTTCAACTAGTTTAGAATACTTCACTTGTTTTTTTCACACCGCCATAGAAGGAAAGATGGAAGTGAAGCGAGAAATAGGAAGAAGAAGAACAGCTGATCGATAATTTGAAAGATAGGAGAAAATATTGGGAATTAAAAGAGGAAGCTGAAGATAGGCAAAAGTGGAAGAAACATTTCCAGGCCCAAATCTAAAATTTAAAAAAAAAATCGTAATTAGTCCTAGGACCTGCCGAAAGGCAGAATACCTAATAATAATAATAATACCTTGGAATGCACTACATTTACGCCTCTGTCCCTGCCTTACAGAAGTCAAGAGAACAGCGAAGACGAAAAGTATTCACGCAATTGCAAGTTAGAATTACTAGATAAAAGTGAAATGTCAGAGAAAAATTATTTCAGATGCAAATTGACCACACTGTAAAATGTAGCTAAACGGTTCGGTCTGTTGGGTTAATTTGTGCTCAACTTAATTACGCTACTTCACTGCAAGAAAATAACTGGATTAGTCGACAAACGCAGATTTTTCTTCCTAGTCTCAACCGCAAAGTTCTCCGTACATATAATTATATAAATCTTGTAGCTGCAGAAATGATTTAATCTCCTATATGTTGGAGGGTAGGAGCCATAATTTCCTGAAAGTGAATAAATTGAATTTTTTAAATAACATTTTATAACAGATCAAATTGTATCGTAATTTATTTCTTGAGAAATTTGTTTATTAAAACGAAGGTCGTTGGAAAATTAAAATATAAGGAATCTTTGTTTTCCGTGAAGAAGATGCTAAGAAGAGTAAGAGTAAATACTGATAAAGCAACGAAAGTTGAATTAAAATGAATAGTCTTTAAAAGTATGGCCCATTGTTTCAGCTTGTGAAAGACAAACAATAATACAATATCTGGAGTTCAATTAATAATCAAATATAACGTTGATTAGAAAATTTAATTAATATGAATTTAGTTAATAAAATAAGTACTTGTAATTTCCTGGGTTGTATTATTTATCTGTGAATTACAGTGCTGATTCAAGTTAGGACTTGTGACATTACTCCATTCCAATGTTATTTTGGAAGTTTTGATATTAAAACAACTAGATGTAATCCTTTATATGAACATCAGAATATATGAGTCGTGTTTGTCGTATGAACTTTATCAAGAGAGAAACAAGAACAAAAGACGTATGAGTAATCATCTTTAGAGAGTACATAAGTGAAATCGATGTAGGTTTTTCACGACAAAACGATATAACCCTTTACAATGAATTCTTGGGCATAGTTAACAATTGTGTCGGGCTGGGATTTTACAATTTCACTTTGGTAATCAAATATCCACAAGTTGAGACAATTTATCATCAAAGTGTACTTGGATAGGATGACGAAATGAGCAAACCCTGAACTGTTAGATGACCCACACGACACACATGATTAAAAGGTTGCAGATTCTACGGTATATTATGTTGATACACAAGCCTACTTTGTTTCATTTTGATCTCCTCTCACAACCTTTAATCTTAGAAACGAGTATTCAGCAAGCAATTAATATAATTTCATTTGAACATCAACCATATAAATACCTGAATTAATATTAATTCTTGTACAAGCCGCCATTTTATGTTCCTCCTACACATTAGTGCCATTTTAATTACATTAATTTAAGCATATAAAACAAAATACAATAATTATTACTAGTTACTAATGTGGTAGCGTTAAGACTTACAAAAGCGGGACGAAGATCAATGTTAATAATTCTCCCAAATTAAACTATTTAACTACCATTTCTTTTGGTATATAATTAGCAAAGTAAATTAGCAACATTTATATTCACACTAATGATGTTACTTAGTTGCAATTATTTGTTAAGGCAAAGTTTATTAAAGTTAATAATAAACTATATTAGTTATTATTAATTAAATAGTCTATTGTTTGTGATGTGGGCAGTAGAAGGTTTCCTATATTATTTTTCTTTCTTGGTAAGAATCCGTAGATATGTAGGTTTGAAATATGTTCTAATCCTTAGATATTTCCTCTTTTGTTTCACTGTGCACGTACCCTACCATGTAGGTGGCGGAATGTACTATAGTGCTGCATAAAATAAAGGAAGAACAGAACAATGCGCGTCCGATGGGGATGTAATGGTCATTTCTGCCAATTTCCGTGAAAGTCGTCGCTATATTATAGGATTTATATTTGAAAATAGGGACAAAAGCATTTTTCCCATTGAATACTTCTTGTTCTGCAGTTTTATTAACAATTTGGCGACTTATTCACAAATCTAGCGTTTGTTTTCTTACGAATAACTTGACTTTCTGTAATGGAATATTGTTAGGTGAAACACTTTTTAATGTTTCTTTTCTTTTTTCCTGTGTGCTTACTTAGTGTTAGCAACGATGATTTGTGCACGTATACCACCTCTTCATACTACGCTACATTTTCTGTTATACTTTGCCGTCTAACGGAGTACAATTCCAGCCTCCAGTCTATGGTTTGCAGGCACCACTTAGTTACAGAAATTGACTTAAAGTGAAATGGGTATTGGCTATTTTCATTTGTGGAATTTTAATTGTATGCACTTTTTAAAAATCGTATAAAATATAGTCCTAGTAGTATCGGAAATACTTTGACACAAAATTTTAGCAACTTTTGATCCGGAAATAGAGTGACTCCATATCTCGCTTGGCAGTTTTTGTTGTCAACGTTTTGAAAACATTAGTGTCAGTCAGATAAGAATTAGCAGACAATTATTCATGATGTTTAGAAGACAGTTTCTATTACTAAACCTGCTGTATTGTAATAAACAGGAAGACAAACAGAGTAATAAGCATATCCAATAGGCATACAGGAGAAGCTGTTTTGTAAACCTGGGAAAAAAGAAATTACAGTCATTTGTTAGGTAAGAGCAACGGGATGTTCGGATAACCGACTATTTCCCAATTTTGAAGAAGACTCACAGTGGCAATATATTACCACTATAAAACATATGGAAAGTTCACTTTAGTGTGTTGTCCGAGGTCCAAGGCACAGATAAAGTTTGCAAATAACAAATAGGCCTACTCCAACGTATGAATCAATATGTGCGTTTATCAATGTTAATGCTAATACGGCTAAATTAGATATTCTCTTTACATAGTATATTTCTCTACAAATGACTTACTAGCTGAAGTTATTTTCAGACTAATCCTCGTGCATCTAGTTACCAAATATATATATATTTTTTTTGTTGTTTCAAAAAATTACTTTGATTTTATTTAAATATCAGATTAGTAAGACACATTTTTTTAGATTGAAAAAACGAATAAAAACGTGTTGAGAGCATTACAAAAATCTAATATTTATGATAGCTTATTGATATAAACCTCATTTATTAGAAATTCGATAATATACTTCTGTTTCCATATAATTCTCTATATCTCCCTTTCCCGAAGAGAGAAAGGAAGGAAGAAATTACATATGCGGAATACGAAGAAAGGAAAGGAAATTTAAGAAAAAGATGATTATGAAACCTGCAATTTATCATTTTGACTTGAAGCACAGTAGATTCTGAAAAATATATTCGAATATATAACGAATTTAACTATGATTAAATAACAAGTACTTTCTAGTGATGAAATGAAAAAAAAAATGAAACTTACAGTTTTACGTCCCACAGTTATGCCGGCTAGGCTAAAGGAGACGGTAAAGATGAGAAATGAATGAAACAGTGTAATGAATAAAATGGAAGGAAACGAGAAAACCCACCCACACGGTGTTTGTCCACCACAAAGCTCTCTTGATGCGAGCTGGAATCGAACGAGGGATCCCATGCACCAGAGGTGAACGCTCTACCACTGAGCCACCGCGATCATTCCTAGTGATGAGTCTCCAATTATAGCATGCTGCAATTTGTTAAAGATACTAGTCATATTACAAGTTTCAGAAATAAAGATACATTTTTATTTAACATATGAATCCAGTAAATAAATATTCGAACCTGAAAAATAAAATCATTCAATCAAGAAACCTGGCAAAAATCTTATGATATCTTGGAAAAAGATGGATTTATTTATTTTTTTTTTAATTTATAAAATCCACCACAACTTTCTTGCTAATTGTTCATGGAACTTCCGCTAAATTTAAGAAAAGTAAATACCCAAATCTGATAATTATTTGTTTATTTGTAAATTTTCTTCCAATGAACAAAAAGATAATTAAATAATTTAATTTTTAAAAGAATGAAAATATATTTTACAAACTAGCTCTAATCGTGTTCAAAACACACGCATTTACTTGACAACATAAGATGTAGGTGAAACTTCTCATTTCCTTTCGCATAAGTTTGGCTGCAATATGACAAATCGTTAGGATGAATATGATTTTAAAAAAGGAAACAAATATTGATTTGCAGGTTACATAATTGAGGGTTTGGGTACAAAACCTCGCGCCCGAAATATCGCGGCCAGAATCCCGCGACACAAAACCTTGTGTTCCAATATCTTCCCTGACCTGAATCTCAAGTGTTCGAAAACTCGCCGTCCAAAAACTCGCATGCCAAAATATGGTTTGATTGTAATCTCACGTGGCCAAAATCTCGACAATCAAAATCTTGTCTGATCAAAGTATCGTGTGACCTAAACTTCACCGGCCAAAATCTTGACTGGTCAAAATCTCGCAATGTAAAATCTCAAAGGAAAAATCTCGCTTGACCAAAACTTCACGGGACGTAACCCTACCTAAGAGTCTCGCCAGTACAAAATCTTGCAGCAACGACTTCTTCAGTGTAGAGTGTTTTATATATTGCTATGTTTATAAACTCAAAACTTAACATATAGATAATTACATTACAAGTGAAATACATATTTTTCTCCTTCTGAAGTTTGACTATTGACTGCTATTTAAACGGCATTGATTATGTTTCGGTTATGCCCAGTAATTTAAAAATTCTCTTATGCATAACTCGGAAACCCAAAGCATGCACAACATAATAATTCACACGCTAATAGACAGGTCAAGATATACCACCATGTAAAGTTTGATCCCAATCAGATAAGTTCCCTGGATGAGTTATTGTTTTGGACCGCCACAACTCAGAAACCGCAAGCCTGCACAATATAATATTTCATACTTTTATACAGTGGTTCAAGGTATACCACCATATTAACTTTAATCCTGATCGAAATTGTCCTGAAGTTTTCAAGAAAAGAACAATCGGAGGACAAAAAACTAGAGTCGATTGTTAAGCAGTTTCTTCTTTTGTGTTTATTTTAGGGTTGTATATCAATTCATTTTGAACTTGTCAACTGTTTACGCTTTTAATGTACGGTAGTAGTAAGTACTCCTGAACACCCTGTAACTCAAGTATTTTATTATTATTATTATTATTATTATTATTATTATTATTATTATTATTATTATTATTATTATTATTATTATTATTATTATTATTATTGAGCTGAGCGAAGCGAAGCTCTTATACTCGGTTTAGCCGTTTGGTTGTCCGCGAACTCCTCCTAGACCGTTTGGCCGATCTCAACCAAACTTAGCACGCTGATAGAGTATGTCGTGCTGAGTGACAACATAGGTCGAAATCAAAAATTCGATGTACCATCGAGGAATAATGACCGAAAAACGCTTCCTCCTAGACCGTTTGGCCGATCTCAACCAAACTTAGCACGCTGATAGAGTATGTCGTGCTGAGTGAGAACATAGGTCGAAATCAAAAATCCGATGTACCATCGAGGAATAATCACCTAAAAACGCTTGCATAGACTTAACATGGAGAAAAAGTTTTCACGCGATTTTTTTGTCAACAATTAAAAATGGCATTTATTATTGCATAATGGCGACGAATGATTACGTAGTTTAAGCTCGCTCAGCTCATTTCATTGCAATCGGGTACATCCATTGCATTCCTAGTTATTATTATGGCCCCAGAAACTCATTCCGTATATTATTATAGTGAGATTTTTGTCCCGCAAAATCTTGGCCAGGCGAGATTTCGTCCCACAGGGCCTTATACAGAGTCGTTTTGTCGCGTGATTAGTGCTATACTAAAGAGTCGGAATAACATAAGTTTCCTGCAGTAGTCAGGCCCTTTAGTATGACGCTAATTATACGTCAAAATGACTCTGCATAAGGCCCACAATGTTGTGGTCAATCAAAATTTTGGGTGGTGAGGTTATGTCTGTATACCTTAACTGAGTTACTAAAATATTATAGTATTCGTTATAATTAGAATATTTTGATTAAAAAATGTCGCTAATTTCATCAGAATTACATGAGAAAACTCCAAATTTATTTGTAACTAGTTACATTACGTAAATAGTTATAGTTTCACAATATTAAAAGCATTTTGTAAAAAAAAAAATCCGTCTTAAAATATATTTCGTAACAGAATATATAGCTCGAGCGAAGTAACTCAGGTGGTAGAGCGTTGGCTTTGTATTTCGGAGGTCGTGAGTTCGATCCCCACTGCCGACCATCCTGGCTGGAGTTTTAAAGTGTTTTCCTCAGTCCTACCAGTCAAATGCCGGTATGGTTCCTACTAAACAGGCCCTGGCCGATACCTTCCCAAATCCTTTCCATTGTTTTTGTTGTCGTCGTCGTCATTGTTGTTGTTGTTGTTGTTAGATATCCAGTATGAAATGTTCTCTGAGATTTATCTGGTGATTATTTAATAATAGTAATAAAAAAAATAAAATACAGCTAAGCAGAGCACATATCTTTCTTTTCGTTCACTATACGTTTGGGATAAACTGTAAAGGAGCTATTAACTTCTGTTCACAAAAACTTAGGTTGTTTTCCAAGTCTGAATTGAAGAAATTTAACCTAGATTCTTACGTCCATTGGATCAGTTCGTACAGGAAAATTTGTTTTTCCTCTATTCTTTCACAGATTATCGTGCATAGTATTACATGAGCAATATACTACTTGCTGGTTGCCGCCTCGTAAATATGTATTTGGCATATAGAGTACATTCATAAGAGACTTGAAAAGAAATATATGATATATAGATAGATAAATGTAAAACACTGGCATGCTGAATGATAGACTATTCAAGCCTGTAACGGACAGGGTCACCAAGAAAGTAAGCTACAGAGATGGCACCCTTCAGAAGTCATGCTTTCGTGATTTAGTGGTTAGCGTCAAACCTTTGTGTATGCTCGTTTTGGCATCGTTTCGAGTCCTGTATACCAAAAATTATTCTTTTTTTCTACTAAAGTATAGAATCTGCATTTTATAGCAAAGAGGAAGGTCTTTCGCATTTAATTATATCGATTTTAAAGTTTCCACTGTGAAGTTTCTGATCATAATCCCATATAACTTTACCGCGTACACTAACTCATAAAACATGGGTTACAAATTCTATACCTCCAAGATCATGATAATATCAATTGTAAACCTTTGTCTAGAGTGCAAACCTTTACTTCTCCATTAACGAAAATAAATATCAGGACCCCATCTTTATCTATTGCAAGTGAATTTGTTTTATTTGCTGCCAAATCATGTACGTATTGCAGTGGTGCCCACCCCCCTCATGTCCATGACGCACCCCCCAATTGTCTATCCGTAGGTGTTCTTCCATGAAAAAATAAAATCTTTTCGATTAATTTTTACACCCCCTCAAACATATTTATAGAGATTTTAGCCCCCCCAAATATTTCAATGACGCAGTTTGCGTCATAGCCCCCCTTATGGGCACCCCTGCGTATTGTCTTCGGAGTACGGTGAGCATATAACAAATCGATAAAGAAAATCTATCAAGCAGTTTTTCTGGTCATCAAACATCTTGGTGTTCTTCGTATACAATGAACCTAATACAGTTACAGAAATAATGTTGAAGGTTTAATAAAATAACAAGAAAGCTATACAAAATGTCAATGTACTTGAATTCAATACCAGAAAAAAATATTATTCATCTGGACGAAACATTTTCTGATATCTCTTGCGTTATCCCTACAGTTTTACTTTACTACTACTACTTGCCTCTGGTACGTAGGGTCACTGGTTCAATCCCTGACCAAACAAGTTTGTGGCGAACATCATGCTCGTGGGTTTTCTCGGGGAACTCCCGTTTCCTCCCACTTTCTCATTCCATCAATTCTTCAATTATCGTGTACTTGCTTTATCACCGTCTCTTTTAGTCTAACAGGATAATCGTGGGACGTTACACTCAAAGATTTCACTTCATTTCATTTACTACTACTGCTGCTGCTACTACTACTACTACTACTACTACTACTACTACTACTACTAATAATAATAATAATAATAATAATAATAATAATAATAATAATAATAATAATAATAATTGTTTGACATATTTTGCTAAACACTTCAAGCAAAATGTATCTTCCATTGTAAACTCAACATTCTCTATTCTCTACTGTAACGGATTTATTGTAAACTCATCAATTGTCGAAATTAGACTGTCTTTACTGGAATCATTGCACAGACCCCTTACCAACAAATATAGCTACATTTTATATTGATGTTTCTGGTAGATGAGTTGTTCATTTTATATTATATTCTTAGAAACAGAGGATCATCAAAACGTAGTGAATACTCAATAATTTCTTGGATCTATTTCGCTTTTCCAGAAACTTACCGCATAATTGTATTGATAATTCTAAACGGTGGTAAATTCAGATTTTCTTCGAGAAAAGGAGGGTTTTCATTACACAGAGAGTAAAAAGTAGTAATACTACGAAAATGTTAATAATTTCAATGGAGCACAATCGGAGGAATTTTGTAGCCCCGGCAGGGATTCTTTCGTCCTTCGGATTATTCCTTGAAATCGTCATTCATTTTAATTATAGCTAAATATAAAATATACTTGATCATACTTCCGTATTTACGCAACATTCTAGTTAAGACTAACGCACGGGAGACCCGGGTTCGATTCCCGGCGGGAGCTCATGTGGTTCGGATTCCACGTTAATCAGTAGGTCCACGTCTCATATAGCCTCGCTGCTGAACGGGACGTAAAACTCAAAATCAATCAATCAATTAAGACTAACGCAATATATACCTACTCAAGTACAGAAACCTGTAAACTCAACGAACCACAAAATCAGTTTTATAAACAATTTTACGCCATACTCGTTTCTAAGAAATTGTATGTAAAACAATGCAAGGAAGAAAGCAATATTAGTTAGGTATTTCTCAGTTACCACGAGAAATAAATGATGATTACAAAGTCCCTTAGTTCGTCCTCATTTCCTTCTCTTGGTCATGGTCTACTGAGTACACACAGTTGACCTGGATCTTTCGGCTCAATGAACATTGTGGCTTTATTGTCTACTCCAGATGCAGTATTATGTAGAAAGGGTCTTCTTAGGTGTGCTTACGTACCAACAGAAAGAAAAAAATATTTCTTACACTTAAATTTGTTGAATGTATCAAATTAAAAAATTTGATGTTTTATTTTCCAGAAAGACCGTGAATAAAATTGGAATAATATTGTATGAAATGGAAATTCGCAATTTTACCAAAAAATTCATATTCGCATTACAATCTTCTCTTTAGCCTCGTAACTAACTGCTCATTCTTTTTGTGTGTTTGCAAGTTCACATTTTGTGAGTACAATATCCTGGATACCATCATTAAATATTTGCTCGGATAATGCCATTCCTGGCGATAAGAACCCAGAAATTCAACACCTCAATTCTCTTCCCGGAAATTCTTCTCAAAAGTAGTATTCAAAGGTTCAGAAATGAGGAATAACAGACTCTCGATATTATTCTCCTAGTAAAATTTTTGTATAAGTCTTACAAACTATGTAGTTCGGAATTGTAATTATAAAACTGTTAGTTATTGTTACTTTACCTTTTAGGTACACAGTACGTTCAGTAAGATCCAGGACTACCCCAAGATAATATATTTAGCAAAGACAGAAAAAAAAACATTATCACTTTACTTTTCTATTAAGAATGTAACAGAAGTGCCGAACAGCATTTCAGTGCACGACATTTCTAGACTATTCCACTCTAGAGCTTCCACCACTTATGTGTGGCTCGCTAACGATGGTGTATATAGAAAAGTAACGTGGTAATAAAGTATCCTGTATCGTTAAGTATTTTATTTCGAGGTAGTTCCTAAACTAAAAAAGCAATGTGTATTCTTATGTTTTGATTTCATTTTATTTTCAGTTTAGCGCCCCTGAAACACAGCTTAACTAGAATCCGAACCATATAAACTCCCGCCAGGAATCGAACCCAGGCTTCCCACACCAAAGATGCATACGCTAACCTCTTAGCCACAAGGTAACTTTGTTCTATGTTTTTGTTGTAGGCCCATAGCAAAGGAGTAGCTAGCAGGCTAGCTCTCCTGAAACATCTTTTATTCCCCCTAAACTAAAACATTCAATTTCTTGTTGCGATTTAGATACGAATGGAAGGCAAACACAAGTTAGCTCCTCCAACATTGTCTCAGTACCCGGCCGTAGTGTACTGGCTACGGGTTTGGTTGTCTGGTGCCTTTATTGTTCTTCCTACAAGACAAAATTACATAGGAAAAATAAGGACCAGTTCTTTAATATTTTCGTTAATGTATAGAAAGAGTACTAGTGAATTCTATCTGGGTCATAAAGATAATTGAAATACGTATAGTTGTCAAAAATTGTCATATAGTTAATTCTTTTTGTCCAAGACAGACGTTTAAGATCATCAAGATCTACCACCCCCATACCAAGTTTAGTCCAATTCGGATGAGTCCGATAGATGTCTATTTGTTGAGAATGTGACTCAAAATTTGACCGCTCGTTAGAGGTGTAGTAGCTAGGAAGGCGAGCGGGGCGGTCGCCTCGGGCGCAGATAGCAAGAGGGCGACGAACGAGCAAGAAGAAAGGAGAAGAAGAGTTGGAAATAAGTAATGATGCGACGCCCGAAAAGATATTGGCGTCCTTTTAAATCAATATTGTTGTCTGTTTGCAAAGAAGTAGATTTGGTAAACTATTTCTAGCTCGCTTTGCTCGCAAAACAAATGTTTCAATAAAAGTAGTAGCGAGATCAGTAGCGTCTCGTGAACACCTCCAACGGGGGGCAACTTCAAAATTTGAAATGGAATGTGGTATAACTGTTGGAATCGTTCGAAAGGACATTAAATGTCATGCAACTTTTAGAGGACACACTTTGTCATATCCTTTCCCATTTAGCCGCTAGAGGCGTTGTTGCAGACTTCTATCTGACTGTCCGTAGCAGTCCTTTATCTCCGCTAATAATGCACATAGAGCCGTCAAACAAACAATTGAACTACCAAATCGTATGTGTATTTTATTATTTCTTTTAATGTAATGGCTTTATTATCACTGCGGGAAAGAACCTGTAGACTCAATTCACAAGTCATAAATATTTATATTAAGAGTTACTTACCTAATACTATCCACATAACAATTACATTTCCTCCAATAGCGACCAGCAACATAAGAGCAAACACCGTGGTCCATGCCAATTGTTGCCACCACTCCATGGATTGTCTGCGTCGAGAACTTGAGGATGGGGAACTAGTTGTGACGTCATCCACAACTGAACGATCCACAAACAAACTATTGTTATCTGATAATGTCCAATTTGATTCGGTTGTCCCACTATACACCACATACTGTAAGGTTCTGTTCACGATAAACTGTGCACTCATTGTGGTTAACACATTATCAAAAGTCACCAACTCTTGAAGATCTGTTGACTGAATTTCCGAAATGTGGTCCAAACGCAGAGTTTCTGACATTAAGGAATCCGTTTAATCTGAAAGAAAGAGCAATACAATTGTGAGTGACAAATTAACTCTTAATGAATATTTGTATGGAAATTCTGTTATAAAGTGTCAGTTGCTACTTAACTACAAGATTATTATCTGGTTAATATCACTTTCTGTTCTTTAGCCAACCTAGTGGGTTCACTCAATATAATTCCAATTACTTTGCTTGGTCAACTTGGGTTCAGGCAATAAAACTAAGTCAAGATAACATTCGAATAAATTGAAATGAGCTTCCTAACTTTGATACGATAAACTCAAGTTTTACGGGGAACAAAATGGTAATACAAGGAGATAAACAGTGAACATCTTCAACATATCTCGGCTAATTTAGATATTTGTGAAGATGATTTTAGAGATAGAGATAATTATAATATTTTTTACAGTAAAAGTAGATATTGTGCGAGGTTGGTTGAGATAAGAGGTTTCTTAGTGTAAACTAATTTGGTTGTTTGCTTAATTTGGAAATCAATCAACCAAATAATCCAGTGCATTAGAAACGGTATCGACCCATCTTGCCTAATTGTATTTTCGCTAACATTTAATCAGATTCCATCCATAGATAAAAGTCATATTCGCTATTTTAGACAAAATACGAATTTATATTTGGCCTAATTGTGATTTGGGGCCTAATGATCTTATGAAATTAAATTTTTTCAGTTTAACGTCCTATGATTATGTCCTTTAGGCTAAGGTAGACGGATGATTAAGGCAATTGAATGATGATGGAAGAATCGGCGAAATGAGAATGTGGAAGGAAACAGGAGTGTCCTGAGGAAATCCAACGACCAGTACAAACTTATTTGGGAGGGAATCGAACCAGGGACTCCCTTGCACCAAAAGAAAGCGCTCTACTACTATGCCAACGTTAACCTATCTAACGATATTCCATTCAAGCTGGAAATTCCATATATATACAAAAATCTGACAGTTTCAAACGAGCACTAAAATTTCTAACTTGAGTTTCACCTGCTGTTATATAGATATTCAACATAGAAATGTGACATGGTAACTTTAAGATATTATAATGTAATCATGAAAATTCACAGCTAAAATAAAATTTAAAAAAAAAATAATTGTTCAAAACTCCTATCAATCTTCATTTCATTATACCTATTATGGTCTACGACGTTATTCACCAAATGCTACAAATATTTGCTAAATGTATTGTTACCTGTAAATTATGCTTTTATCTATGTATGACAGATTGAGTCATACATCCGAAACATAAGTTACAGATTTAAAAAAAAAAAAAATAAAACGTGTACGTTCAATTTTTTTCCTTCAGTATTATAATTAATGTTAATAATAATTTTTAAGTGTATGTGATTTGTGTATTTGAAATCATTTATATTTATAGTTATTTGAAATAAAATGCACTTATAAAATAGTTAATTATATTTTGTTTTATTTACTTACTTATTTTTTGTAAACAATTTCTTCATTAGATGTGGAACTCATTTATGGATAAGTATAGGTATAGAAACACTATCAGATTTACTATATAACGAGTATTTATTTTCTAGTCCAAATGGGAATTTGTATTTCACAATGCCGGATACGAATTTTATCTGCAAATGACAGCAAAGAAAATTGACGGTTGGTATTTTTAAACAATGTTTCGATAGAAAAGATTTTTTTAAAAAAAATCATAGATATTTGTTTCGAATATTATAATCTACATGTATACAAATACATATTGTATCCTCAATATATGCTATTGTGCTCTTTGTAAATGGATTCTGTTATGATTTAATAAGAATGTATGTAGTAAGAAACATAAAGAGATTTTTTTATCTATTGGCTGCTTTGGTGTTCCTTTTCAAATCATTGGCTGTACTAGTAATGTGAAATCTAAACTATTTAAAACACAAAGCATAATATTAAATGATGGGAGATAAAATACAATACGCGTTCATTATCGACAAATATCCCTTTGCAACTACGCAACCGTATTTTCAACATCCTTTCTTTTATAAATAAGTTGTATTTGTTAAAACGTCCCACGTTTACCTTTTAGACTAAAAGAAATGGATAGTTAATGAAGATGAATTATTAAAGTTAAATTAATATTTTGTGCTTTCCCACCCGGAATCTAACACCAACGTGTACGATTACAAACATGTTGTGCAATGTACTTGACATGGTATGTTTAGAGGTCATATTTAACAAAAACTTTTACAAAGCAGTTGTGACTGAATGTGACTCCATGCGTTATACTGATAACTAGTTTTCTGCAATAGGATGTATTGAAGAAAAGTATGTATAATGCGTTTGTATTTCGGTATTTCATATATTACTCCTCTTAGACAGCTTATAAATACCTACAGGAAGTTAAGAATATCAAGAGGAATGTCATTCAAGAAATACTCCATGTAAAGTGGCTGCGAAATCTCAATTTAGTCGTCTCTAAAATTTTCTTCCTTGATTTCTAACACAAATAAAATTTTTATATTGACACAAAACTAATCTAAGTTTATTCTTTTCTGGTGTGATGCAGTATTTGAAGCGTATGTTCACACCTTAGAATTTCAAGTTCAAATTCCTTGAAACAAATGCTAAAATAAAATATGCAGAATGGATTGTCAGTGCCACTGTGCCATTCAAATGATGGGATGTCAAATTTGTTGCATGGAATATACGACATGATAGTACAAAGAGTCACAGTTAATGCAGGATTGTTTAGAAGCTAAGGTCTACAGTAGTATGTCTGAAGTACGGAGAAAACTCCAGCACACTTTAAAAAGGAAAATCCGTAGAATTCAACTGACGGCGGTATTCCTGGCTTCTTCTGCCACGGCAGGATAACTGCCATCTTGTAGTAGTACAGATGTTTTGTGCTGTGTAGCTTCCACACACAACCAGATAATATTTATCAAAATAAATATGCATGATTTTCTGTGTTTTGTACCCGCCAATAGAGGACACACACAGTTCCGTCTATTTACGGCTGTACAGATTGGTCATGGCTAAGCAATAAACTTATGCGTAGCGTAGTACAGAAAAGCTTGTGTGTATAACACAGAATCTTGCTAATTTCCTCCTCTCCAGGTTTCTACTAATAAAATTCTTCTTCTCCAGGTTTTCTAGACTAAAAATCGGCTCTTTTTCTCTCAGTTTTCCAGTTGCAACTATTGGTGAATATGCAGTGCATAGCTAAGAAATTATATAGACCAAACAATGCTGAAGTGTATCCCATATCTATTTTAAGTTTTGCTACTACTAAATTGGATTTTTTCCACTCGTTGCATTAAAATAATTTTGTAACAAAAATAACCTCTTAAAAACAGCTTTTCTGTATAGGCAAGAGCTATTTTTAGTTAGTGGTTAGTTGCTGGTTTAGAGGCTCTTATCATAATCTCCAGAAAGAAAGCATATGAGATACAGACACATATTCGATCCTCTCTTAAAGTTTAACTTAAGATCAGTTTCATATGATTTTCAAACATAATACAATTCAAATCTCAGACACCAAAGGTTGAAAAGCTAATTATTTTACCATGAAGTAACTTCACCTTGTTAGTTGTAGTCCAAGGCACAGTTTTTACTTTAAAGAAATATTTTATATTTTTTTTCATTTTATTACACAGTATTACGTAATAATACATTTACTAACCTCATATCTAGAAAAAATAGCTAATCAATTATCTTTGATATACTTATTTTATCATATTTAGCATCTTATATCCTCCATACCAAGAGTGGAATCCAATTGCATATCGAATACAAAACCACCTTAATGGTCTCCTATTATATTTGTGTGGAATCAATAAGTAATCATACTTTGCCTTATTTTTTCTTATTTCTATTTCAAAAATAAACCTATTACATCTATGTGCTCAAGAACTTACTGATATTGTTATTTTCGTTATAGTTATCATAGTCAATGTACATTTTTATTGAAATTCAAAATGTAAGGCAAATACATTCAATGACAATTGTGTTGCATAATATATTTTCGTCCAGAAAATTGCGTTTTGTTTAGTTACAACCATTTAAATATTCTACTATATTTTCTATATCCTTCTTTAGCTTAAGGAACATTCGTGGTATGTAAAACTCAAGCAAACAAAGAAGTTAGAGTGTTAGAAAATTGATAACTTCTTGCTTTATGGGCAAATTGAATGACAGTATGAACCCTTCATTGTAACCGTTATACATGGCAATACATCAGACGACAAAATTAGGTTATAACCACACTTTGACTTACAAAGTTAAAACCCAAACCTAATTTTTTAACATTTTAACACTTAATGTTTAAGGCTGTGTTGAATTTTCAGTCATTGTCTTACAATTATTACTGTTACTAATGTAATCAGATCTCATATTAAATGTTACATTCACGTCTTGAGAATTATTGTATGCTAGTTTATTTCTTTTAAAATATCTCATCATTATTTCATAGTGTAAATTATAAATATAATCCAGTTGTCTTTCTGTTACACTACCTAATCCTTCAGCTACATTTCATATACACAACAATCATTGTGTATATCTTCTGTAATCTTATATCTTCTGTAATCTGAAAGCAATTTACAATAACCTAATTTACCTTGTGATATTACAAATCAATCAAGAACACAAAAGAGATTATGTAATACTCTAATTGTGGTGGGCAAAATTCAGCAGAGAATTCGAACGTGGCTATGTGGTTACGCTCACGAATTCATGGAATGAGACCCAGGTTCGATTCCTGGTGGATACTTATGTGATGCAGATCCTTGTTAAGCTGTACCTTCACATCTCACATAGTCTCGGTGCTAAAAGGGGTGTTAAAATCTAAATCAACGAATCAAAGTATAGCAGCAGAAGAAACGGGTTTTTGTATTACAATACAATTAACGCACGGTCATTGAACCTGAGAATAAACTTAGAAATAAATAAATAGTAAAAAATTGCAATTGTCTTTACAACGTCAGAAATAGATTTTATTAGTAATACTTGTAGTACTAGAAAATTTATTCGTAAGCCTTTTCCTTTAACACAGAGGAGGATAACAAAGAGATATCTTCTTTTAAGAAAATTACATGAAGTAACAGCTTGTATTACTAACGTAAGCTTTCGAGTTTCCGAGTTTCAAATTCTGCTACAGACCTTCCAATCCTCTTCTCCACGTACGTCATAATTAAAAAGAGCAGGAAAACTGTGTTCTCATTAACTATGTTAACAAATCCATTACATCGGGTTCTGCCGTAATTATTAGGTTACAGGTTACCTGTAATTACGGGAAAGACTCAATATACTTCAAATAATTTTAAACTGTGTTTTCGATGTTACTTACTTGTTAGTAAGACAAAGTAATTAAACATCTCCAACTTCCTTAGTTATTGAAATATCTATATAAGTAAAATTGAAAATAATATAGTGAGCAAACTTTATAACATGGTGTTAATTATGTTGATGAATATGAAAGATCAAGATTATTTAAGTGAGGTTTAAATTTAAGTCTTTATTAACAGATATTTTCAGAGAGAAGATCTGTAACCAACAATTTTCCTATTAACATTTTACTTAACTATATCATTGCTTTCAGCTAATGACCGTAACGTCGTTATCCAGAATTTCCTTAGCTAGTAGGCTTGGTTTAATAAGCACGTTATTACAAATCCTTCAATTAAAATTTCAAAAGAAGAAAGGAATTCAGTTACATATGGAGTAAAGTATGTTTACACAGCGGTGGAATTTTAACACTAACAATAATCTTAAATAATAACGAAATTATAAATGGATAAAATGTTTCTTATCTCTACTCTGATTTTTTAGAATGGCAAGAAACACCAGCATACAATGGGGAGGGACATCAAAATAATTGAACATATCACTGTTTCATGCCGCATATGAGCTCACATGGACTATCTCATAAAACACAATAATGTTTCATGAAACATTTACCAATTTCTGGTCCACAACACGAAACTAATCAACAAAATCCATCATAATACTTATATAAGCCAAAATCAGCTTTAGAAACGATAAAAATAAACTGTACCGGTATCGAACAATCAGAATATATGTAAGGTACCTTCAAGTAAATCTGCCGTTACTAAAATCAATAAAATAGACAGTGTAGTAACTTTCGTTATATAGCAATTCTATTGATTCTCAGCATACTTGCATACGAAATAAAAAAAAATATATGAAAATGTCAGAAAGTTGCAGTAAAACCACAATAACCGTTAAAGCACTGTAAGGCAATTTGGAACAGATAAACGCTAATGTCTTTTAACAAACTTATAAGAAATAGTAACTCTAGACACTTCTATATAGTCAGGAAGTTCTTTGGAGAAGAGGAATACTTCCAATATTCTGCACTGAGAGAGAAAAAATAAACCAAATAGTAGTCTAGAACAAAAGTCTTGCCCAAGGGCACACTGACTTCTTCGCTAAGTCCCAAGAGTCAAGAGATAGCAAGCTCATAATAACATATTGTGTCAGCACCGTTCTGTAGAAAGCGGTGGAATTACGCGTAACGTCATTATGCTTGGTTAGTATCAGAGTAAATAGATACTACATAGGGGTAATGACACTTCATTTTCAATTATGGACAACAAAATAGACCAATAAAAAATCCTGAAACAAATTTCCTATCAATCACAGCATCTGAAACATATTTTCTCTACTACCAAAATGGACAAGGATGTTATAAAATAGAGGATCTGTCCATACAACAAAATCGTGAAACCAAACGTCACAGCTTCGCCCCACCTACTCTGCCCACTCCGCACCACTAAGATCGCAATGTTTCGAGCCAACAATCATGGCGGAAACGAGAGTAGCCAATCAGATGTTCCGGCTCAGACGATGCTCGGTTGTGTTCTTGCTTCACTGAGTTCATATGATGAAGATACGTATTGGCAGATCCTCTATTTTATAACATCCTTGAAAATGGATACCATCACAGACTATAGCAAATTTCTGAAATATGAATACTATACTTAAATAACACATGAGGATGAAAATGACGACTATTATTTTATTCAATATTTCCCCTTTTCTCTCCTTTTTCCTTTCTTTTTTACAAATAATGTTTAGAATTAACGTTCTTATGTTAATATTTCTGTATGTCTTTGTTAGTCAGGCATGTGGAAATACCTGAAATAATAAATAATCATCCTTCTAAGTAGATACAAAGAGCAAAACGTAGTGTTTCTTAGTTGAGCAATTTACAGTCTTTCGTATGATTAAATTTCTTAGGATTTTTTTTATATAGGTCCTTTTTAAAAAAAAAAACATTCTAGGTAATAATAACAGTTATGCAGATTTTTGGGGTGCTCAAAATGAGATTCAGATCACTTCAGTACTCAGTAACAAGTGCGTTGCGTGCCTAGAGATGTGATTATTAGAGTAAACGGATTATCTCGTACATTAAATTAACGAATAGTATATTACTTGAAAATACCAGTGCATATTTACAGTAGGTCAACCTATAAATTCATTTAAATTTTAATACTTTTTACACTAAATATATAATTTAACAAACTTTTAGAATGTATTGAGTTTCATTCGTCTGTGCTCGTTAATTTTGGGAAAGAACACTTTTGGCTATAAATTTGAGAGTGTTTTCTTTGTAAAATTTGTTACACCCCAAAGTGACTCTTATCCACCTTTATTAGTATATGCCCTTCCTGCTGGTCTCGTGGCTAGCGCGTATGCTTCTGGTGAACGTAGTCTTGGGTTTGATTCCCGATGGGGGAGACAATAAAATTTAGTTTTACATTCATTCATGTTCATTAATCATGCATCTTCTTTAGCCTAAAGGGCATAAGCGTGCGACGTTAAAATAATTTAATTTCTTTACTAGTATGCTGCCCACATATTGCGCATATTTATAATATGCGAACAGAAGTACGCCATAAAGCTATAAGTGCGTAAAACGCGCACCAACATCTCTAGGTATCCACTACAAGCAAGATTTCTATCTCTTCGGGTTCAGGACAGGGCGGAGCTGAGGGTTGCGTCTGTAGGGAAACACACGAAGCAACTATTTGCATGTACATAAACCAAATTTTTCTTACAAACAATAGTCACTGCAATAAACGTCTGTCTCTTTCTTCAAGTAACACTTAACTTTTGCTTCAGTTTATTTTAATATTGTATCTACAATCAATTTGATAGAGCACTATGTGGGTCTTCTACTTGAGAGCTGGTAATACCGGAGAAACTCAATAGAAAAATGGGTTAACCACGAAATAAAATACTATATGAGGAAACTATTTTACATAGTATGCGAAAGCAGTATGCTAACTCGTGATAAGCAACCATAGTAGTCTTCGAGGTACTCGTAAGCTGCCTGAAGACTGTATTGTAAATAGTGGAATTGTAAATAGCAGGTGAACTGACAAACATCTACAAATACCGAAATCAAATTTAAGAGGAAATTAGAGTTACCTGAAATTTGTTGCGGAAGAGTTGAGTTGATTTTAACGTCCCGTTCAGCAGCGAGGCTATATGAGACGTGGACCTACTGATTAACTTGGAATACGAACCACATGAGCTCCCGCCGGGAATCGAACCCGGATCTCCCACGCCATAGGCGCATATGCTAACCGCTTAGCCACGAAGGAGCTCTTTGTTGCGGAAGAGTAAGACGCTTATTGTAGCAATGGAATTTGGGAAGAGAATGTTAATTTATGCACATTTTCACTGTCGCATTGCACCAGCTCCTACGAGCAGTGGCATCATCTTCTCTATACCCTGACGCGGAATAGATACAATTCTTGTTTGTAGCACAGGTTGCTGCATTTTTTTCGCATGAATTAAATTTTTGTTTCTGCGTATACTTACCATCGTTTCTTCCTGGTTCCCGTATTGGACGGAATGCACCAGAGTGAACTCATACGGACTAGATGTTTCCACGAAAGTACAATGGTGCAACCCACGGGATCCTAACGACTGGATTATACCACGGGCCGAGAGAGGAGACGGCTTATGCGTATGACTGACGGATCCGACAACCACATACTGCTCACTGACGTAATCATTGGAAGCTTTTGTGCAGCACCCAGTCTCCTCATGAAAAGCTCGGCGCCATCTGCCAGGGGAACATATTTGCACTAATCCATTGCTGTGGCTACCGCTGACTGCACATCGTAGGACAATGGAAAATGGGTTCCAGGCCATGAACCCATGTTTGGACTGCATGTTTGACGTCATTATGTTATGTGAATCGTGTATCGAGCAGATTTTCTTTGATTTTGAGAAAACTATACAAATTGAAGGGGCCAGATCCGGGCTATACAGTATTTGCTAAAAGAATTTCTTAGCAGCAAAAATTCATTTCTTTTAGCTCTACCCATTCGTACCTTTTCATAGAGCAAGTACACCGTATTACCTATAAGTGGACTTCTTTCACTGATCACTTCAGTTTCCGAGGTGTTGCCTGATAAGCCGCAGAGTTCACTATGCGATTAGGTGCACACAATGAACCAGGAACATATCAAGATATAGCAGGAAAGAATATTCCCATTACTTTAACAGTGCTTGGCAATCTTAAAAATTTTGGCCGTTGGAGATCTTTGATGATTCAATGCTGTTAATTGCGTTTTTGACTGCAGTCAGTACTAGTGCGCCCACGTTTCGTCTCCAGTAATGATTTGGCTCAGGAAGGTCCCCTCATGTTGATTAAAACGGAAATGTGAGAGAGATAAACCCATACAAGTTCTCTTGTGGTCGTTTCTCAGTTGTCGCGTACACCTGTCGCACAATTTTCCATACTCTAAACATTCGTGAACAATGTTCTACATTCTAACATGTAATAGATTAAGATATACTTAAAACTCTTTCAGAAACATTCGATGATTCGCTCGTACAGCCTCTTTAATTGCAGGAGGAACTCTGCTGTCGTACGAGGAGTCAAGCTCCTTTGTTTACCAATTACACACATGCTACCGCCAGTGAAGTTCCGGAACTATTTACGCACATAACGTATCATCATCACATTTGCGCTATATTCTTATTGTAATCCCTTGTTCTGTGTGAATTTCAACTGGTGCCCACAAAAGCCTAAAAAAAGAAGGATCGCGTCTCTTCTAGTATCTATACAGAGGATGAAGTCGTTATTTTGTGTACGTGCCATTCAGCAATAAACAGGCGCTCCAACTTGATTCTGCTGCCTCGGCCAAATAGCAACTTCCAATCTGCAATAGTACAAATACTCGTATATTCATTACGGAACCTTACTTTCTGACTTTCCCTCGTATTTCACTCCCACAGTTCTTGGGAGTGTAGCTACTTTACATTTTCAATACGAACTGACAAATGTACGAAATACTTGTGCAAAAGTATGCTTCATTCGATCTGTCCCTTATGGTTAGTAAATATATGGAATTAGCAATGTTACTCAATTTCTCAAGGTTTGTACTTCTTCAGACCTTTCTACTTTTTCACTATGTTTAGTAACTAACAAAAAAGAAAGTAGTACTTGAAGATTTTCTCATTTACATTTGCTACTGATTGCTCGACAGGTGAATTTTCAGTTATCAAATTTTCACGGCATTTCACATCCGTCTACACAATTATGGTTGACACTTCGCTAATCTGAGGCGTTCGGATAATACCTGCGCAGAATTAATACTTGACTGTGAGATGTTACCTTACTAAAGCCATGGATATGCGAATTGAAAATGTTTCATAGCTACATTATATAAAAAAAAAAAAAAAAAAAAAAAAAAAAAAAACTATTGAATGATTAACAACATTGCAAATTATATTAGTTTTATACGACATTATATCATTCTTCTTTCTCTTGTAGTTTTGATGCATAATACTTTTAATCAATGAATGTGTTCTATTTAATCCATTCTATTATTGAATTTACTTTCCTCTTTGAGGAAGCATATTTGAGAGCATATTTGAACATATTAACTGTGCTTATGTAGTTTACATTAGTTGAAAACACATTACGCGAAGTTCTGCCTTGTGGAGGCTAGCACACTCGCTTTTGGTATACAGAGTCTCGGGTTCGGTTCCCAATAGGGTAGCTTTGAAATTTGAATGAAATATAGTTCAGATTTCATAGGATACCTAGGTGCTGAAATAGGACGAAAAATTTCCATTAACCACCCACAATACGCAAAGAAGTGTTGTGTGTCATTCATAATTACTAAGGGGACTCATTTTTGCACGAGAAATTTATAGTAAGACTATCCATGGCTTTGGATTGATTATGTTAACAAAAGAAACACTGACTAAAGCTTAAAACCCACTTTATTTTAAATTATAATTTAGAACCGTTACAAATTATAATTTAAAATAAAGTGCATTTTAAGCTTTGGTCAGTGTTTCTTTTGATAAGAGAAATGTATGTATAGAAATTAACGCTAAGGTTGCCTACAAGACAAGAATTAAGTCTGCTTCGTCACGAAAAGATCTCAAGAAAACAATACCTCATCTCGGAAAGTATTTCTATTTACTTCCTCGGCTCGGCTCGGAAAGGCAGTGTCTCGTCTCGCATCTTATTGCTAAAATTTTGTCTCGTGTCGTACACAACCCTCATGACCGCTAAATATAGCTAACAAACTTTACAGTTACCGAATCAATTTTTTTTTTTCCATTTTGAAATAGACAATTTCATTATATACGTACAATCTTTTCCGGACAAATTCATCAATATTTGTCCAATTTTCAGATGATATAAGTGATCTTAAATCTATTGTTAATATTTCTTCATAAAATATATTACTATTATTACTATTATCATTATTATTATTTACGAACATCGTTGTCAGTTACTAGGATACAAAAGTCCCAAACCTTTAAGTAATTACTGATGAACATGTGATTCTCATATTCAAGAAAAAAAGGTGTGAATAAGTTTTATTAATTAGAGGGTTTATTTTATCTAATAACGTTTTTCGTCCGTCTGTTCGTCCGTGAGACAAAAAATCTAAGAACTACTTGCTCAATCATCACAAAATTTAGTTATAATATAGAGGGTCAAAAGTTAAAAACTATGTTCTTTTAGGGAATCGATTCTCAAACCGCCTGCAACCGGTGAAATGTGCTAAGAATACGTTACATTTCTATCCTTATCTATATACTAAAACCGAAAGTAATAGATATCAACTACAACTTCTGGTTTCAATATTGATTCACACAGAACAAAAACGATAACGGATACCGAGAAGCATTTTTTTCGGAATAGATTTAGTGTTCTAAGAATACTATTATCTTCACTCTTATTCCTTTACTCAAACTGAAAGTGGCAGACATCAATCACTTCCGATTTAGATAGCGAAACCGTAATAGATAGCGAAAAGCGATTATCTGTAATCAATTAAGCGTCCGAAAAATATGTTTCCTCTCTACTCTAATCTTTTGGCTGAAACCGGAACTGGTAAAAAAAAATCAACCACTTTTGGCTGAAACCGGAACTGGTAAAAAAAAAATCAACCACTTTTGGCTTTAACGTAGAGTAAAAACAGTAACAAATAGCGAGAAGCGGT
>NC_137454.1:222116734-222208168 GCF_964235325.1 Thermobia domestica
TACTTTTTCTAACTAAAATACTTTTCAAAAATGTAGTACATACGTCGGTAATTTAATTTTAAATTCTTTACTAGACAGGAATTATGTCCGGTGGGATGACAGCTATTACATGAAGCAGAATTTTATGGTATTGAATTTTTCAGACTTAGTATACCTCAATGGATGTACATCAGGAATTTAGTGTACGTGAAGCTTTCTTTCGACACAGAATGAGAAGCTCTTTTCATTCAATATGGGAGCTGCAGGAGGAAGAAGGAAGAATTATAGACGTGATTGTGAGCAACAGCGCCATCAGGCCTGCCAACCATTCCATAATTTATCGTGATATACAATAATTTAATATTAAATGCTATATACGATAATGTCCTTCCGATAATATATGATAATTTTAAAACGCACATTTTGCGCAGTTTTCAATCTGCAGATAAATTGTAGATGTGCATTACATAATTGCAAAACACACATGAGATTCTCAACAGTCATTTTCCCTAAAATAAATCAATTACGATTTGAGAATTAGCAAATAGGAAACCTTAACCCATTCTTTAAACTCAGTTACGTTTACGAGGGGTTAGATATATTGATATTGTTAGTAATATTATACTTGTATTTAGAATTACCACGTGAAAATGAACAGGAAAAAAATATTTGATATTTTTTATATACGATAATTTCAAAGCCGAAAATCGATAATTTTGTTCTACGAGGTTGGAAACTCTGAGCGTCATCTACTTTGTGAATTATTCTTACAATCGTGGTTATTCATCAGTTCAGGAAGATTTTAGGGCTATTCCCACAAGCCACGAAACAAACTTATTGTATCGCCTGCTAAATTCGCTTTAATGTATTTTTAATAAGTGCATGGTCAAAAAGATGCCTGCAATTTTGTCCGCCGCAAAACGAATATTTCATGTTTCCGAGTGGGCGAGTACGTGATAAGGTCAAATAATTGTATATATTAAAAGAAACTTGTTTGTAATAATAGTTTATTCATTAGGATTTTATATATATATGAACGGTTTAGACGATGGGTATGCACTTATAGTAAGATTGAGCTATTAGATGAAATAGGTTGTGATCCAACCACATAAGAGTAGGTTGTTTAATTTGCGAAATGTACCTGCAAATGTCAGAGAAAGCTTGTTTGGTATGTGTCATTGCATTGAATTTAATGAGAATGATGAACACTTTTTTTCAGTTTACCTGATAATTAGAAATATACCATTATATTTACCTGATCCGCTCATATATATATAGCACGTGGTTCTTAGTTTGAATATCGATAAGGGGCTCATTTACTATTTTGATCGTAACCATTGTGAGACGATTGGACGGCCACTTGAATTAAAAAGCTTTTAACTTCAGCATGGAAAACAGAAGTATAGAAGTATGCTATTGAAGTATACACCTCAAGCTCAGGAGGGAGAATCAATGCCTCCTGCAGCCTCAAATGACACATCTGCACTGATACTACTTTTAGGGGTACGAAAAAAATTAGCAATCTCTGTAATTATAAAATACCATGAATATTAAAAGTTTGATTTTAGCAAGAATTTTGTGCTGCACGATTGAAAGTCATGTATGGCATATAAAGAAGACGAACCATTTTTTTTTTTTAATCAATGCATGTAGTGAAGCGGCGACGACAGAAACTATGCCACATGTTTGGGTCACCCTGGCAAAAAATGCTGTTAGATCACATGATCACATGTTTGGATTCATGAGTAGTTGTCACTAATTGATATGCATACGAGATACCAATACCACTTTCAGTTCAGTGCACAAAATTGATGAAAAGAAGTTGATAAACTTACAGAATTTAAAGCATTTTGTATAATATGTCGCACAAAGATTATCGTAATAAGCCACTGAAAGAGACAATTTGGCACTAGATGGAGCAAGAATTAGAACTGACAAGTAATTAATATTATTATTAATAAGATTTCTTAAAATGTTTATAAATCAAAGCACAAAATACATATTGTATGTGTTTGATTTATAGAGCACGGACTTTTATTCTATAAGGAAATTAGCCTTAAGGTTCGGTAACGTACTAGCTCAGTGTTAAAGTGTTCACCTCTGCTGCATGCGGTTCCTAGTTTGATCCCAGCTCCCACCAAGTGATCCTGGTGATGGATAAACATCATGTATAAGTTACTCGTTTTCTCCCTATCTTTTCATTCTACCATTTCATTCATTATCAGCATCACCATCACTATCTCCTTTAACCTCAAAGCATAATCATGGATGTGACATTAAAAGAAGACAGAAAAAGGCTTTAAGGCTCGTGAAATACGCTTCAAGTGACAGTTTAGTTTGTTAAAATCACACACTATATCATTATATTACAGCATATAGGTATTTTTTTACAGCCGTAACCCTTCCCGCTGGTCTAGTAGCTCGTGTGTATGCCTTTGGTACATATGGTTCTGGATTCGATTCTCAGTGGAGAGCACAATACGTTCAAATACTTCATTATTTACTTCCATCAACAATCTATATTTTATAACCTAAAGAGCATTACTGCACAATGTTAAAAAAGTCTTCGTCTTATAATTAGACTACCCAGAAATCTTTTTCCGCAGGAGCAAGTTTGAAGGGCTACACTGAGACACTATTAATAATACTGATATTACGCAATTTATGTAAGATCCAGGAAAGAAGCCACCCTGAGCGAATGTCTGGAAGAGCCACTGCTCATAACAATGTAATGCAAATAACAAAACATCTCCCAATGTATGACATCCAAATTACAATGTACTTGACACAAAACGCGTGAAAATACGTCAACCATCAATTTTGTATTCTGTGCTTCGCTGTAATACGATTTATCCTCTTTTCTGGATGGATCAAAGTCATCCAATGATGGGTCATTCATGTCAAGGTTCAAGGAACATGTAAATTGGAAACTGAATTTTGTAACATTTTATGATAATTTGTTTTCAATCCGTCCAAGCATATCAAAATCAGAACAACTGACAAACAAAAATTGGAAATACGAACGTGGGGTGAAAAAAAAAAGGTTGACATTAAACTAGTATTTCCAGTCGCCATGACAACCTAACCCCCAGATTTGTTCGATATAACATGTGCGTGCATGTGTGTACACACTTCTTTGACACGGTAATTATTAGCCTTCTCCATTATGTTTCCTCGCTACGCCACTGTAGCGTAACATCTGTGCTGAAAAAGGACCTTTCATTAACGAATACCTCAAAATCTCTCTTTCTTTCTATGAGTCATCCACTCGCAAATCAATAACATAATCCTACTATGAATATTAAACCATTTCATATTTCAAATTTCGTGCCTTTTTATCAAACGAATCACACAACTTGTCATAAAATTACGACTTCCGTACTTCGGACTAGAATTTTTAGATACTTAATATTATTATTATTAATGATCCAGGTAATTAACTATTATTCTAAAAATGTTCCCGAACCAGAAACAACTTCTGTCTGGTTATGAAGGTACATTTTTATATCCAAATATTCTATTTCTATGTGAAAGATTTTATTTAACCTAATTGTCAAGTTAATCATAAACATGCCAGACTGTTATAGTGTAAATTTTTATTTCTGGTTATACGAGGGCCACTATTTATATTTTGAGCCTAACAATGAAAAAATAGTAATTTTCATTGAAAATTGATTTAGTGTTTTTCGAAATATTCTTCTTTATGATCAATACACTTTTACATTCATTCGAACCATTTGTCAAAGCATTTTTTCCAATCTTCTTGAGATACCTCCACAATATGGTTTTTGAACGCATCAGCAGCTTCTTCTGCCTACGAAAATCGTTGTCTAGGCAATTTATTTTTGACATTCGGGAACAAGAAGAAGTCATTGGGTGCTAAATCAGGACCCTTGCGGATGACCCATCAATTCGATTTTTTGAGTGTTCAAATAGTTGGTTGTTAGACGAGATGTGAGAGAGCTTGCATTGTCTTGATGAAGAATGATCCGACGGCGCATATTTTTTTTTCGTATTTGACCGAAGACCTCCGACAAACAAATTGTTGTTTACCATTCAGAGTTGACCATTCTACGTTCCTCTAAAGGCACAGTTGCTACATGACCAGTTTTCCCGAAAAAAACAGCCGACCATTTTTTCTTCGATGTGCTTCGAGCGCGAACAACTTTTGTTTGATTTGGTTCATCTTGAAACGCCCATACAGTCGACTGCTGTTTACGTTCCAGCTCATATGCATATATCCGTGATTCGTCACCTATTACAATCTTATATACGTCTTTTGAAGCACCGCCATTGTATTTGTTCAGCATTTATGTGCACTAATCGACGCGAGCTTCTTTTGGAATTTTTGTCAAATTATGTGGGATCCAACAAGAACAAACCTTTCTCACAGCTAAATGATCACGTAATATTTTATATATGCTGGTGGAACTAATACCTAGGGCTGCCTCAATGTCACAGTATGTCACATGGAGATATTGCAGTATTAGGTTTTGCACAGTATCATTGTTTTCTTGAATAACAACTGATTTTGGACGACCTTCGCGAATTTCGTCAGCGAGTGAATGGCGGCCACGAGTAAAATCGTTTTACCAGCGTTTAACACTGTCAAAGGATGGGGATTCATCGCCAAATGTGACAGTAAGTTGATCGATGCACTCTTGTCTTGATAATCCACGTCGAAAATCGTAATAAATCATCGAACGAAAATTTTCACGAGTTAATTCTTGTTTTTCTCTTGTCACGCAATCTTCAAGTCAACGTAAGCAACACAAATAAAGCTATTGACCAAACATTTGAAGTACGTTATGATCAACAATGTCAAACCCTTCTATGCAAACAAAAAATAGCGCTTAACTACAATCACTGTTGTCATGGCTCAAAATATAAATAGTGGCCTCGAAATAGTTTTTAAATGACGTTCAAACAATTAACGGTGGGCATTCATTCTCTTAGGAAAGAAACCCCTGTGTCAATTTATGAACTATGGTGGAACCCATGAGACGTCACGTCTTAGTGTATAGAAATTTTGATAAAATTTGATATTTTGCAGCCTTCAGCCTGTCGGTATTTGTGCCGAATCCCTTTAGTTATGTCATTCATTTTGTAAATTTTATCCGAAAATAGTATTATTATGACTACAAATTATTATCAGAGGTCTTCAAGAGGAAGCACGAAGTTCCGAAGAATTTCATGCTGACGAAAGCGACAACTGGCCCTGAAATCAGGACTTATTTTGAGTTGTGACTTCACTTCTTCTCCGTTGTTGTCAAGTTAAGCATTACATTTATATAATCTATCTATCTATATCAGAGACCTTTCTCACGAAGCTGATTACTGCTTGTGTACGTTCATGAGAAACGTGTTTGATTCCCGCTTTGTTCACAAGTGACAATGGTAATCTTAAATACGTGATTCATAGTTTTTTTTAAGACTACTACTTCCAATAATTTAGTACCTGTTTCACTGCCAAACCAGTGAGCCTTCATTTCACTTGTGACATACCGATGTGAGGAAAGAGGGTCAATTGCTCACTAAAGATTTCGTTTCTTTTTCTAACTTTTGCTTAAAGTATTAATTCATTATTAAACATAAATAAGGTATTTTTCGGCAAACCAGTTTGTGTGACATGCAGGTATGTCATTTGAATTGTGCATGTTTCTTTTTCTAATATATTTGGTTGTTTGTACAAGCCTCAAATTGCGAATGTATGATTTATCTTTGCACGCACAACATATACACAGTGCTTTTATCACCATTTCTTTTACTCATAAAGTTACATACTACTGCTTTACATACATATAAAAGACAATTCTTTTAATTTTTTCCGTATTCTATTATTTTTACATGTCACCATTCCTTTTCTAGGAACGGCTTCAGTGTCTCCTCCCTCTCCCACAGCATATTTTTCAGATGGTAATTTATACGTATATTAATTCTATTTGAAATTCCTTTAATAATCCATGTTGCATCGTACAGTACACTGGACGTTTTTTCTGAGTCAAAAATCTCTAAAGATATATAAATATATTACAGTAACATTGTGATATTGTATTCTGGCCGATTGTTGTCATTGTGCAAAACTTCATCATGATGTAACGCAGGGAGATAATTAAATTTAAGTTGTAAGATTTAATATCAAAGTTGAAACATCGCAAGTTAAAGAAAAACGTAATAATAAATCTCGTATTTGAAAATAATTTCGGCTTAAACTAGCTGCGACTACATTTAATTCAAAATTGAATTTTTGGAATGCACACTGTGCGTATATCTAAAAGAAAAACAACAATAAAAACGATCGGAATTCTAACCTAGGACCATCCACGTAGGAGTTCATTATACTAACCATTCATCTAGCAGACAATAACGTAAATACGCTATTTTTCAAAAGTTACAGGTTCAAATCTAAATGACACTCATATGCGGATCTCCATTGCTCTCTCTCTCTCTTTCTTTTTAATTTTTTAAAATAACTTTCATTTCAAAAGTCTAAAAGGTTTACGACGACTTGTTTTATTTTCCACTAGAGCTTCGAAAAAGGTGAATTATGTCTGAGTATTTCGCACTACCTTATCAGATAGTTCTATCAAATATAACATAATTAACACAGCAGTAACAAACTTTTACTGCTTTAAAAAGTGTTCCTGAAGAAGGGGAAGTTCATTATGCATCCTCTAACTAAGCTACAAAAGGTCTATGTTTAATGTCAACGGTGCACCCACCAAGTTAACTTTTGGAGTATTCCATTCTATTATTTTCTCAAAGTAGCTAAAGGAAAAGTATATGAGTAACTGCGTAGAGTTCTCCGAGGCTGAATGGATAAAGTCGTGGTTTGATTGCTAAGAGGTTCGTGGTTAAAAAACAATCTCGGAATTTTTTTTAAAATTCTTAATTTCCCATATTTTAAGATCTTTTCCTTCCTTCACAATCACCTGATGCTCTAGAAAGAGTCCTACACCTTAATTGCAGAACTGCCTGACGTGATCCTCGCAGTTCGAAAACTTTGCTTCTTCTGTTTCACAAGATCAGAAATTTCGTCATAATATGGATACTGTCCGATTATTTTTTCTTCAATTCTAAACTTGCAAATGTAAATCATCCTTCTCTGTCTCCATATTTGAATCTCTCTCTTTCTCTTCTCTCTCTCTCTCTCTCTCTCTCTCTCTCTCTCTCAATGTTATCCACTATGAACGCACATGCCGTGGTATCAATCCTTCAACTCTTGAAATCAAACGTAAGCGCTCTAGCAATGTGCTATCGTAATTCCATAGGTTTGTTGGTAAAAGCAGCGTCATTTTAAATTTTGTTTGTTGGGGGGGAGGATTTTCCGCCGACATAATATTTTTGCTTTTTATATCAGTATTTTACTATACAATTGATCTAACAATATGCGTTTATCAAAC
This sequence comes from Thermobia domestica, assembly GCF_964235325.1. Taxonomy (NCBI): domain Eukaryota; kingdom Metazoa; phylum Arthropoda; class Insecta; order Zygentoma; family Lepismatidae; genus Thermobia; species Thermobia domestica. The sequence goes on from NC_137454.1 coordinate 222,124,117, forward strand.
TCAAGGGGAGGGGGAATTTGCACCCTCCTCTCCTGCTCAAATAACAATCTCGGAACATTTGGAGATTAATCATTGAATAACACTAAGTTCTGTCTTTTTAGTACTTTTTAGAGCTCTGCACCGGAATCATAATACCTAAGTTAATAATTTCCATAGATTTCCTAGCTCGATATGGAATGCAGTGTTTGCAATAAGAAAGAATGCAAATAAAGGTGTTTATGAAGCTATGGAAACACTTTGTGACAATTTTCTTTTATTCATGCTCTAAAGAAGCATTTCAGAACAAACGAACCAAAGAAATGGTTTTTAGAGCTATAACGTTTGTAAATGTGGTTCCTATTTTTTCCATCCAGAATGGAAGGGATATGTTATATCCCACAGACTGCTTTGGACAAGGAGAGGAAGAGGAGGAGAGCGAGTTAGATTGAATATCAGGAGCAAGTAGTCGATCAAAACGTGTGTTTCTGAATGTATATGCACGCGGCGCAAGAATTTGATAGTAATTTGGACTTAACTTTTTGGAACATTTTCTAAGCCGAGTACTGTACAACATGTTAAGAAATATATTTATTTTATATATAAGTCAGAATGTATATTGGTTGATCATTAGATACGTGTCACGAAGTAAGACGGAACTATCACCATATGATTAAAAGAAGAGTGCTCCCGACAGTGTTCCCATTTGATTTAGCCCTTAGCGAAAACCGTTACCCTGGATGCTTTATCACGGAAGAGAGATATTTTTATGTCTCACTGTTATGCCTTGTGGGTTAAAGGAACCGGCTGATTAATGAAAGTAAATTATTATGAAATATTGGAGGAATAATGAAAATGTGTGAGGAAACAGGAAAATCCGAGAAAGACAAAGTTGTACACCACAAAATTCAATGAATGGGGGCCTGACAATGTGTGAGAAAACAGAAGGACCCCGACAAGATTCAAAGTGTCAAGGTTATCCACCACAAACTTGAGTGGCAGAGGGTCTGAGAATGTGTGAGAAAATAAGAGAACCCCAAGAAGACTCAAGGAGCAAAGTTGTCCAAAACAAACTTGAATGACAGAAGATATAAGAATATGTGAGAAAACTTGAGAATCTAAAGAAGATTCAAAGAGTCAAAGTTGTCCGCCACAAACTTGAACGTAGCTAGTCAACTAATGTCAAGTATATTTATATTCACTGGCTTATCATAAGATCATTCAAACGAAAGGAATTGTGATATTCATACCATATTTGTAACAGAAAATAATGTTACTTATAAGATACATACATTAATAACTATATTAGTTTCAAAGTTTTATGTTATAACATATTGGATGTTTTTAGTGAGACAAGTACCTTTGTATTAATACATGCAACATACTTCCGTTATTAGCTGACTGTCATCGAAGATCTAACAACATCAAGCTGCAAACTCATTGGTTGACATCGTACGCCAGTTCGGCTGACGTAGAATATTAATTGAATTTAAAATAATAATAATAATAATAATAATAATAATAATAATAATAATAATAATAATAATAATAATAATAAATAATATAATAATAAAGGTAACCAAGAAAGTTCTGTCACTTTCTGTGGAGGACTGTGTTCAATTAGCCCTCACACCGTGAGTTGAATGCGAATGGAGATAAAGCGAAGGTCAGTTGTTGGAGTGGGTATATCCAACATACTGCCCTGTTGTAGCACTTCAGTTACACCGTGAACTTGCGTAAGGACAGAGAGAACATGGGACCTCCATAGTCTGTCATGAGGGCGTGTATGCTGTACGAGTTCAAACTGGGGTCAAACGCTGTGCCGCTGCAGCGGGTGGAAGATATGCGAAGCTTTTGCAGAGGGTGTCGTGACTACCCGAACAGTGCAGAGGTGGTTTTACAAGTTTAAAGACCGTGACGAAACACTCAAAGATGCACCACGTGCCGGAAGACCAAAACACGTACAAAATGAAGATCTTCAGGCAGCAATTGAGGCGAACAGTGGCCAGATATGTGAGAAACTGAGACTACAATTCAGTGTGAGTGGAGAAACCATTCGGCAGCATCTCCATCAACTTGGGACGCACTACAAGTTAGGCCGAAGGATTTGACTCCGAACCAGAAGACAACGAGAGCAGACTTCTGTGTTTCTTTGCTGTTTCGTCTGAAGAAGAAACCATTTCTGCAAAGGGTTTTAATATGTGATGAGAAGTTTGTCCTCTACGTAGAACCACGGCCGTCATTATTGATTACCATCCCATGAGCCGGTTCCAAAACAGCCGAAATCAGCCCTGCACCAGAAGATGGTTGTTCTCTGTGTTTTCTGCACGTAGCATGGTGCATCGGGAACTGCTAGCTGCTGGTGATAGCATCAATGCAACTGTGTACTGTCAGCAGTTGAGCGGTGTTCAAGAAAACTCAAAAACTCTGGAGCCAGCACTTGTGAACCTCAAAAGAATCCTCCTCTTACAGGACGACGCTAAGACCCACGTGCCTAGGATGACCCAGGACAGCATTGGGTGGGGAAACACTATTGTATCCGTCATACTCTCCGGAAATTGCATTATATTATTAAAATCTCTTTAGAAACGTTAGTTGTGAAAGATGTGCAATTTGCAATGGAAATAATGTGCTTCAAATAATACAAAATATGTTATTCACTTGCTTATATTCTGTATGGAGGACGCAGATAAGGAGACTGAAAAGTTTGCCCTTGGCAGTCGAAGACCACTTTTGCTAATTATGTACTTGTATAAAATTGACACTCAAGCTTTATTGGAAATGTAAGATGCAAAATTGTCGCCTTTGTTTCACTAAAATCTTCATGGCTACGTGCTGTTTGTTGTTCTTGAATTTGTCCTTGTAAAAGGATTGGACAGCTTGTAGAAAGTAGGCCAAAAAAATCTTGATTTTGAAGAGGAATTTAGAGGAGGATCTGTTTCCTATAGAAACCAACACCTTAACATTTCCTTGTTTCGTTCTCTCTCTCTCTCTCTCTCTCTCTCTTTCTTATGTTTTTTTTTTTTAACTTCTCTTGTGTTTGTGGAAGCGTTTCCAGCATCTACGCGCTGACTGAGAATTGATTCCACTTTTTATTCAAGTAATGAAACTCTGTTCATTTCTGTGTGTACGACTCAGAGCCTTCTAGCTACACAGGATTAATCAGTTCCCAGCCTTTTGGGGATCTAATCTTAGTTTCCGTGTATCAGTTAACAAAATTAGGTAAACGAGTTTCATTCTCGCAAATCTCCGTGGGAAGATAAAATTGCCTACTTCAATTTCTCGTGATTTTTTGTTTATAAAAAGGAATCTGTTACAAGTAGCAGTGAATGTGTCAATTTTAGGAGTATGTGTGTCACCGTTACGAAAGGTCATATAACAATAGGCATTACCCAATACTTAACAATGTAGTTTTATTATCAACATATTTGTAAATATATAAATAAACAGTATAAAATCTATCAATTACTATTGAGAAAGAACTACTCATATTTCGGTTAAATATCAATACCATGTTATCTTTGGATAATTAATGTAAATAAACACTAATTAAAGCTTAAGAGTTAATTATAAATTTAATTAAACACCTTATCTTTGAATAAATAATGTAAGTAAATACAAATTAAATCTTGAGAGCTGTTTATCATTTTGGGTTTAATATCGATAACCACCTTGTCTTTGAACAAATAAAGTAAGTAAACGCCAATTAAAGCTTAACAGTTAATTATAACTTTGAGCCAGTTATCGTTAATATCTTATGTAAGTAAACACAATCATCGAGAGCTAATTATAAATTTTGGGCCAAATCTTGTTAACCATATTTTCTTTGGACAAATAATATAAGTAAATACAAATTAAATCTTGAGTTAATTATAGTTTTGTGCTAAATCTCTCCTGTCTTTAGTGTCATAACATAAGCTTTATGAAAATATATTTCACAATCAGTTTAATTTTAATAAGTGGCGTAATTATGAGTAAAATTGTTTAGTCGATTTTCCCAAAAACTAAACATTAAGCTTTACACTCACCCATATCATTTTCTTCAGTTTAATGAGATGTATCGACTGGTGTATGTCTCGTTCTTTTACATCTTTTCTATTGTACAATTTAACAGATGTCACTTCAGACAAAAAGTTGATATCATTAGGTAATGTATGTATACTTAAACTTAGGAGATCACATTATTGTGTTCAAAAATTCATTTATCTGTTGTTCCATTATGTTCTCAGTTCAGCAATCATCTTAATGGGTTTCAAGTGAGAAACAAGAGAGAAAATTATGTGAGAAACTTTGTTGATCCCTGGAGTAACTAAATGAATATATTATCTTTACTATTAACTAACCTAAGTGTAACATCATATCTAATGCTGAGGTAAATTGCTACTCAAAATGACGTTTTGTTTCTCTCAACATTTTAGCTAATTCCTATAATGAAAACTTGAAACACTAGAAACGCTGCTCTTCACATGACATCCGTGTGCCAAACACTTTCACTCACTGGCTTACACATATTCATTTTATAGTCATGTAAATAGCGGCAAATATTTAGAGCGAATCATACAATACATTGCAGTAATAAGATTACTAATCTAAGATACTATTCTGATAATATGTAATATCAAAGAATTTATTCATAAAAAATGAATAATCAGTAAGTAAAGTCTGCCAGAAACGTATGAGCACTTTAACAGATAATGCCTGTGAACTTTTCCGAAATTGAATCAAATAATGGTTGTAATGTGTATGAAATCCTTTCATCATGTATTGTTTCTTAGATGACCATAAAAAAAAAACACGTAACATAAGGCAGTGAATCAAAATATTCGGCGTACTATTGTTGTTTGAGAAGTGTATAAGTGTTTTTAAAGTGATACTTTAAAGTTGAGAATGTTGCAGAAGTGCAATATAAATGAATTATATAAGTGGAATGGTTTGTAACAGCATCTTCAACAGGGTTGACAATTATACGTGTTTATAAGAAGTTTGAGACACCGTATACGGTACCCATTGGCCGACATTGCTCGAGCAATGGTTCACCTTTGTAGTAAATGTAAATGAATATTCAAAGGAGCTGGCCACGCACTTTTGTTCAGAAAGTTCAATATTCTCACCTATAAACAAAAAGAGATCAAAGGAAAAATATGTTAACTATAGTATGTCGGGACTACCGTACAATTCTAGAATATTGAACCTCGGTGACAAAAGTATTATTTTATTACTGTAGTTAATAGAGAAATTCTTTAGAAAGAATTACATTAGAATTTGCATTCAACCCTAGATATTTAAACATATTAGCTCTTGTATAGTCGGAAGGTTAGGATGATATCTTTGATATGTTTAATTCCGGGTCCAAGTTCTTGTGGAATCAGATATAATAATCTAATTATTATTATTATTATTATTACCTTAGCATTATGAGACAGCTGAGGAACTACATAAACCACACTATAAACGTGGCATATTTTGGGTTAAAAAGAGAAGAGTTAATGCACTGACCACGTATAATGTAGTTGAATGTAGCATGTGACACTTAGAAACTTTCTCCTTCTCCTACTTATTTGTTCACACTTGGAACAAGAGCAGAACAGTTACTTATTAGATATTGCAATATGTAAAGGAAAGTTGTGATGCACGTACATACACTTCATTTTCAAATTATCTTTTTTTGAATGCGAATATGAACCCATAGGAATTTATTCCTCGAAGTATTAAGCACAATTTTTTGACATTAACTGAAATCCCTGGTTTCGACTAGTAGGCCAAATGTTCGTTCACTCAATGACTCAGTAACATCTTCAACTCTGAGTTCACGTAGAAAGTTGACATACATTTTAAAGTGGAAAGCCAATTACATTGATTTTTATTGACAATTGAACACAGATGTGGTTTGCACCAAGGCTAGATTACTAAACATTTATGCGGAAAGCTCTCTTTGAAGTTCTAAATAATCAAGCTCATGAAGCACTCTCGTTAGTTAGAAAATGCAAGTTTAAGAAGAAAATGTATAATCAATGTTTTGTGTTGTGAGGCTATTCTTTCTGATTTGTTCACTCGAAGTTTGATAGTTTCTAATTCTAGGAAGCCCTTCGATTGTTATATATACTGTGTTACTACAGAAGATTGTACGTCTTCTCCAAAAATTGAATCTAGTACCAATCACACTATTTAATCGAACAACGTTGATATGCGGTTGAAAATCTCTGTATGACTATTTAGAACGCGTGTCATTGGTTTGCGGGACGCCAGGTTTTCGGTTTCCGGCGGGACATGTTGAAATTTGGAAGCACTATGGTGTTTTGTATTTGGATCCCATCTTTAACTAAGTTTCCTTGCGGCTATATGGTTACAGTATGCTTCTTCGGTGCGAGAGAGCCGCGTTCGAGTTCCGACGGGAGCTCATCTGGTTCAGATTCCCCACGGTAAGCTGTACACCTACGCCTCATATAACCCCGATAAAGAGAACTACGCTAAAATCCTATGCGGCTAATCAACCAATTCATCCTAAATTGTAGCCCCGACTCTTACTGTAGCTGAAAAGGTACGTCAAACCTCAACCAACGAACTTCACGTGTAACATGTTATAAAAATCTAGTAACTATTCTTAGTTGCTGACTCATTATTTTAAACGTAATTTGTTGTTAGCAACGGAATATTCATTTAAAATAATTAAATTTACAAAGTAATGAAACCTAGGGATAAAAAGTATTGCACGTTTTAGTAGTCTAATGTTCATTGCTTTTTTCCTAATAAAATTTAAGAAGTAATACTTTATAGGAAACCGTTTTTATTTCTTTTTATTCACTTTAGAACAAAGTTGATCTTTGAAGGCTAATGCTTTTCCTTTTATCACTTAAGAGTTCACTTTCTTTCAAAGACGCTTTTGTCCTTCTCTGTTTCTGAGCCTTCATTTTATCCTTTCTCTCAATGGCTAATTTACAGAAAACTCAAATCGAAGTCCTTTGAGATCTCCTCTGCTCGATGAAATATCGCCGGAAGCTTTACGGATTTACTGACATAACTGAAACAACGTATAGCATTTTTCTTCTTTACTACTTGCCACACACACAAAAAAAGCTCAAGGTAAAAAAGCGAAGGAAAAGAAAACCGGATGGTATTTAATTTTCACACATTCACGCATTGCAGTCATGTTGCAGTCACTATCTTTGAAACAAGATATCTGTGTGTATGCTGCTCTCGTACAGTCAAAGAGAAGAAAAAAAAGCTGAGAAATGAAATCTCTGTGCAAAGAAGTTCTGACTGAGTCATCATCGCCTAGGACAAACTACTTAATTTAGAAACCTGAATTTTCATAGTGCAAAGAATTTGCGAGGTGAAGTACTACTATTAAAGGGTTTTAGGAAAATCCATATGAAAAGAAAGCCCAATGCGAGTGGGTTACAAAGTCCATATCACAGAATTCCTTAAGCCAGAGAAATTAAATTTGGTATAGAACTTTTAACTTAAAGTAATTAAATACACGTTTCAGTGTTTTTCGATTAAAAGATCCAATATATTTAAATCAAAAATTTTCTTGTAGGTCTTATATCTGGAGAGATCTTATATCTTAATTTTTAGAGAGTTTGAATTGCAGTACAGTGCAGTTCCTGTGAATTGCAGTACGGCGTCGAAAATCCGGATTCGTGAGCCATGATGGTCAGGTTCGTGGGTCAAAATTTTGATGGTTGGCCAGTTTGCCAGTTCACCCCTGCCATCTGATCATTAATTCTAAGTTCTGAATTCCAATTCATTACACTGTTACCTTCTTTTTCAATGAAACTTCTTTCTTTCCAGTTTCTCAGTATCCTTCTGTTGAACATTTTAATTGCATGTCTATTTGCTAAAGCAGGGCTACCAATATGTAAAAATTATTGTAAGGCGAAAGAGGAATTCCCATTTTGCCTTACTATAACAAGTCATTAAGTATCAATGTTTAATTGATGTTTCCTGTGATAACAATCATAAGGCAAAACGGGAAAAGGCGAACAGTGAAGACACGTATTTATATAAATCCGCTAAAACTGCATGTAACTTCAAATCAAAATAATGCTAATGTAATATACCATTACAGTTGAAAGTAATGGCAATTTTTTTTCTACGCACCCTGTACCTAGTAATTTTTTTTTAATTCAATTTCGGTTTAGTTACACAATTTACTTACTCTCTTTACTTCGAATTAAATATAATAAACCCAAAGGTTTTGTTAGTAACCATATTCCCACTGTATAATATATTTATTTATATTTTGATTAAGTGTAAATCCCATTTACGGATATATAACTTGAATAGTTACAAGGTTTACCATTCTGACGTCATACCGGAACATAGTTCCGTTATTGGATATAAATTTCCTTAATTTCAGACCAATGTAGATTTTGGCCAGGTACCTAATCTTTCCCTCACCCCCTCTCACTAGTCCATAGTCACTTTCAGATCCGGTTATATCTGGATTTGCCAAATTTCTATTTGCTTTGTAATTTCCGCGGCTAAAGTTTTCGTTCTGATTGGAGGAATTCTCTTACCTCTGGCTTTTTCGGCGCAATGTTATCAGAACAATCGAAGACACCCTACAAGGAGCAGCTTGTGAATTTTGTGCTACATATTTTTCGGGAAGAATTCCAATTTCCAAGGACAACTAAGGTAACATATAAAGTAATCCAATAGTTAAAGATTTACAACAGAATAGGAGCCCGAAAAATCCGCAAATTTTGGTAAAGAAGCTGCAATTCAGTGAAATAACAAATTCCAGTTCTGTTTGCTAGGAAGCCATGTTTGCTGCCTATCGAGAATAGACAACAGTGAAAGAGTGACTTTACTTTTTTTTTATTTTCAAACTCAAGTAGGGATTAGGGAAATTACGACCTGTTTGGTGCATGTTGTTCGTGTATTAAGTAAATGTGACTTTCTATTATTTATTCAGTAATCGCATGTACGTAGGTTTGATGGTTGTAAAGTGAATAATAATAATGGCAGCTTAAGTTAGCTTAAAAGGGCTCCTATCCCCTTTTCCAAATTGAACCAGTTCTAGCGGGGGAATGGGTTAGTTATTGTTCGTTTTAGGGCCTTTTCCCCTTTCAGGGGAAGGGTCCCTCCATAAACCTCGTTAAGGTGCCCCCCGGGCATCAATTTTTGGCAATCATTATGTAAACAATTGGTCAGGTCAATTAGACCTAGTGTTACCTTTCTCATTTTTGACCCCCTTTAAATTAAATAGAGCCGACTGTATATATCGACGAGGGAGTAATGTATTTTAAATCTAATGTGTTAGGTTATTTTCGTCAACGTGCATGTAACTAAATGGTGCATGTTTAGTTTAGTTAGTTGTCTTTATGTATAATACTAACAGTGGTGTATGTAGTTAGTAGGTTTGTGTGAGTGTGTGAATTTTCGATTTGGACAGTGTATAAATATGCTTTAATTTAGTACCATTTTTCTAACATAAATAAACAGGAGTAAATATTAAACTTCTGATTAATGAGTACAAGTATATATTTCAGTACACGGTAAATTATGCCTCCACTACAGCGCCATAGCGTCAGTTTTCGGTAGTCAATTGTTTGTTGACATTACGACATCGCATGACTTAGTGATTTAGATTGTTTGATTTTGGACATTTATTCTCAAATTACTTCCCGTGGACATGGTTTTCGGTTCGGATGAGTATACCTTCATATAAGATAGCATGAGATCTTACTGTACTGAAAATTTCAGTTTGCTAGGTCCAATAGTAAATGAATAATCCGCTGAAATAAAGAACACCTATTTTCTTAATAGAAGTAAAACCCATATGCTGTTACTGTTTGTTTAAAAATGTAGTATTAAATTCTTTTTCTCTCCCGTGGCTGTAGAAAATTCCATTGTTGCTTCAGTTTTATCAACAAATCAGAAATAGATTAATCGTTGACAATTCAACTTTCCGTAAATACATGTATGATTTTTTTTTAAACCTGCAAAGTAAATACAATTTGGGTGCTTCGAAATAAAGAGTACGTGGTTCGATGAATGTGATCGTGTGGTGGTTTGAGCGTGATAGATTGTGATAGTTATATATATATATATTTATTACTGCGTAATGTAAATATGTGTATGGCCTGCGTGAAAATGTACGAAATAGGGTGTTTATAAAATATTATTTCGTGCGAAAATTAGTAGATAATGAATGAATGTAATGAAATGTTAATAATATGATATATAATATGAATAATATGATGACCCCTATAGTTAAATGGATAGGCCTAGTGAATTTTATATAGTGAAAATACGAATGTGTTTACGAAGAAAGAAAAAAAAATATCTCTCGCGTTTAGACTTCTACACCGGTGCATTCATCCAACCGAGTTTGCTACTTGGATAGTAAATTATAGTTGGGAATTGTGTGTTACTTTGCATTTATGTACCTCATAATAACAGCCCCAGATCTTAAGCCTTTCAATAGATAGAGTAGTATCATATGGGAATTACTTCTAAAGGTTGACAGAAATGATAATTAAGAAAACCGACTGCTATTTCCTGTGATCATCGAAAAGTACAGGTTTCGGTCAGTTGTACCTTTAACATTCATAGCCTCTCCGAGATTTTTTTTTGTTACTTACCTTATTTATTTATTGTGCAGTGTTCATATAACTCAGTTCGGACTATCCGATTAAATTAACTGCTACTAAATTTAGCGTACCCGGATGTCGACCCCTAGTCCCCTTAAGTATTTTCGTTTCTTTTCTTAGTTAAATTAGACGAGGGAAATTAACGACATCCCAGACTGTGGCGTGTCTGCGCGGGGTAGCCATCGGTGATGTTTGGGTTATTGAAATCACCGATTCAAAATTCAGTTTATTTAATTTTTTTTTAATTTTGGCAAATCACTAATTAGGGATATCTTAGCTATTACTCTAATTTCATTACTATTCTGGAATCTTCTAGTTTCCAAGTGGTCGGATGATTTTTTTTTTCGTCTTTGAAATCCTAAATTAACGCCTACTCCAACCTTCCGGACGATTTTCGGGACCCTGTTGGTTTGGGCCGGATACGGTTACTAGATAATAATTTTACAAGCAATAACTTGTGAAGTTATTATTTACAAGACACAGACTTGCTCCTTGGCAGCAGGGCGCTCATCGAGTCTACGTATTTGAGTAGACCACCCCTTTTGGCATTTTAATAATATTTTGGCTAAGGATTTGTTGAGAGTGAAATTCGACTTCTGTCTTTGTAGCGTTAGTTATTTCCCACTTAAGTCTTTGGCGCCCCTATTCTTCGTCTTCCTTCTTTTCTATCTCTCTCTCTGTGTCATTATTACTTCGAGTTTTTTTTTTTTAAATTTTTAACCTTCCCCCCCCCCTGGTTTCTGAAACTCATGAAAACGTACAATATTCATATAACTTATTTCGATCGTATGTACTAACTGAGACATCGAGGGATGCAATTCGTGGAGGTATTGCAGCACAACTCAGGACCATTTCCGCGATATTCAATCCACCACGGGAGAAATTGACGGGAAGGTACACTATGCTTTTAGATTCCTAGAGACCTTTGTTATTCATTGATCATACAACTTATATCAATTGATTACTGATTTCTGGTTTTTATTTCTATTGATTGGTCATATAGTGTGTATGTATTAATAGTTTGGGCCCACTAGTTTCGAATAACATTGATTTTTTTTTGTTGTATATACATCTATATATGTACTTACATAGTTTTAAAAGTTACGTGCCTGCTCTATTTGTTGCATTTTCCACTTCTTATGTCAACTTATTAAATAACACCAACATTTTTTTTTTCATATACGCGGATCTTTAGTAAATTGAAAATGATTATTGATTATCGGGTTTATACATATAAAATACAATGTTGCAACCTTATGAAGGAAAAAGGTGAATTTTGATAGTCAGGGTTTTTGTTTTGTCTTTGAGCCAAATAAATATAAATATTTATAAAATATGAATACTTGTCGAATATGAACGGTTATGTAGAATTTAAACGTCGACGAAATATTAAGATAGATATTGAAGTGAAATTTATTGTATTGATTAATATGAATATATATATATATATATATATATATATATATATATATATATATATATATATATATATATATATATATATATATATATATGCGAGTATGTATGTAATGGGCTCGATATTTACCCTGGTCTTGTTAGGTTGCCATAGATTTTTGACATCCGGTATTAACCAACTATTTGTGATATATAGTATTACCGCGTAAATTGTCATAAATTACTTTTTGTTGAGTTGTTATTAATTTCTGTAACTATTAAAGTGGAATATAATGTTAAATACTGCATGTGAATAAAACAAGTAGCGGGTCGTAAGATAAATAAGAATAACCCTAATCCTTACCCAAATTTACTTTGCGAGTGAAATTAGCAATCTACGAAACAGTGCGCCCCTCCAACGACTTTTTCCATCAGTAAAACATGGAACAAATCCTTCCCCTACGGTCGGACACCAAACTATTCAGTATCTAGAATTTTTGACTACAAGATCTATACTAGGAAAAAATTAGTGATCTTAAATTCAACGAACTGAAATCTGTTTAATAAATTAATGTGAATACCGGAATATGGAAATATGTTCCCAATATCTGTGACTGGATTTGATAAGTTTTCCTTAATATTGACAAACTTTGAAATTTTAGATAAAGTGCGTCGAGTGACGAAATGAGAAATATAGATATACATATGTGTGATATGAAGCAATTAGTTGTCTATAGTTAAAACAAAAACAATTGAATACTCTCATGGACACAAACCACAGTGCGTAAAGAGAGTTGAAAAAAAAAAAGGAGCTATTATCGGCGTGAGAACAAAGACTCATAAAACATTCGATATGTCTCCTATTGAGACAAAGACTCAATAAAATATTACTAAAGTGGTTTTTTTTTAATGATTAACCAATTATTTTTTTTCTTTTCCTGCAATGATATGTATTCATTGCACTGAGTTTTAAATATATATATTGACCCTTGAATTTTTTCCTTGTCTCGTCTTTGGTTTAATTCTTTTTCATGTAATCCAACTTTTAATATATATATATAAAAAGAGAAATGTGTTATTTGATCTTGTTGAAAGTAGCGAATTTCTGTGCATGTTTATGAAACATTCTTTTCATGTATTAAATTTTTCCTCTGTTATGTCAAACTACATCTTCTTCTATTGAAATATAATAAATGTCTATAGCATTGTAGTTAGGTTAGTCTAATTCAACCAAATACGACCCGAAGTATACATTGTCCTGTATGAATGTGTGTGTGAGTGAAATGTAGGTTTAGTATTAAGTGCACCAATTATCTTGTCATACATATGTGACTTATTATAATTATTGGTAGTTATCAATTGAACTCATTGAATGTTAATACTAACTTAAGTTGGCTCTATGAAGGAAGAAAAAAGGACTGAAGTAGCCTGAACGAATGATCATCATGAGAGAACTGTGAAAGTCGAAATCTTCGACACATATGTGATACTCTGATTTTTTTTTTCCTATGGTCGTTTCTAACATGCCATCAACTTCGTCGTTCATTTTTTTAAATATTGAATATTAGTCTAGAACTTCTGGAAATATTGAAAAAACGGTAAAATTAAACTTTCTCATCTATCTCCGAGCTAGATTGGGATAATTTGGTAGTTGGGGTCAGATGGATCTAGGTCGGGGATGTATGAGTTAACATGTGTCTACCGTTGATCACGTTAATACCAGATATTCACCTAATAGCTATTGGAAATGATCACAATTAGATAATTATTCACTTTCCTTTACCATATTCCTTAAAATATCTAGTAACAGCTTCCCCTTTATCACCTTCTTACTTTACATCTTTCCTCTTCTATCTTCTTTTCTTTTCTTCCTCTTCTTCTTCTATATATTTTTTTTTAATAAAACTGGAAGGGGGGTCGTGACTGGGAATTCTATATGTAATAAACACGGTCATGTATTTATTTATTTTATTTTATTTTCTTTAGAAGTCCGATAAAAAGTTTTCTCGTTTCGATCGAACCTAGTATGTTCGAAATTAAGAAATGGAAATTATATTCCAATGTAATTAGGCATAAGCTGATAGCTTCATGAACATCCCCACCAGGGGTGAAGGGTTCCCACTCACGACTTATTTCTGTGCATCACTTTTGTTGCAGATTTTTTTTTTCCAAGCAGTTGTAGATTGACGCGCAGCGACAGGATTCGTTGTTATGGCAACAGTGGTTGCTGTGGCAACGAACTCTCTCCCCTTTTACAAACAGTTTTAGAATGGCGACACGTGACAAGACTGTTGCCATGGTAACGCATGTTTACTGTGGTAACGGATCTGAAAATGCTTATTGAATAATACCAGTTATCATGCCAATCAGTTTGAATTGGTGAACCGCGACAAGAATGGTTGTCATGGCAACGCTTGTTCCCATGGCAACGGATCTCCGTTTAAATGGCGACCGATAGATTTGAAATTTTTTAAGAATGTTAAAGAGTGAGGTTGAAGGCATGTTGAATTGATTACAACATTGAAATTAATACGAGAAATTTTATAGTGAAACAAGTAGAGTCGTTGGCTACTTTGTCATTTTTGTTTCCTTTTCTAAGGGGGAAAAAGAGAAGGAGTGTCAAAATTTTTCTAAAATAGAACTAAACGCTAGAAGGGTTTCAAGGAAGGAAAGAGAATGGGAGTCCTTTAATTTATGAATAATACTCGTCTGGATAGCGAATAAGTATTTTATAGTATATGTGTATTTCTGATATATATCTTGTCTTTTGTAAAGTGTAAAGTGTCTCAAAACTATGGCAACAAAAAAGGTTGTTGTGTCACAGGACGAGTGTGATGTCACGTGCACTCAATGCACATTAAACGAAAAAGAGAAAAGATCTCGCGCCCCGCGGAGACTTATAAGATGTACCGGTTGTGGACTAAAATGGATCCACTTTGCTTGTTCCAATTTGGACGATACTGCTGAAAATGCAGAAAAAGTTCAAACCGGCGAAATAGAAAAATATTGTGAGGACTGTGAAAAGGACCGAGGCCAAATATCTCCAGCGGAGATATCTGACCTCGACGATGAGGAAAAGAGTGGAAATCAAAGTGATTCTCGGGATCAGAAGGCAAACCCGAAGGAAGGAATGTCATCTGGAGGGTCTGACACGTCTGCATTAATTCGCCAGATGATGGAGATGATGAACGAAAGATTCACTAACATGGAACAAAATAATACAGAAATGAGGCGTGAGAATGCAGAAATGAGGCGTGAGAATGCAGAAATGAGACGTGAAATAAATGAGAAGTTTGATACCTCGAAACGAGAGACCGACGCTCGATTCGAGGTATTAAACAATAAAATTGACCAGATCTGTTTGGACTTTGCTTCTTCGATGAGCAAATTGAAAGATCAAACATCTACTGAACTGGAGCAGGTTAGATACCGGGCCCAACAGTCCACCGAGCAGCTCAGAGACGAAACAAATGAGAAATTCAACGAAATAGATATAAGGTTTGAGAGTACAAACAAAATATTTGGTGACATCGAACAAAAAGTTGAACAGCAGCAGGCTGAAATAAGTAGATTGAATGTTGTAATATCCGACCTATCAATAGAATCTAAACTAGAGTCGGTTGACCAAAGAATTAGTCGAATTCAAACCGAAGTAGACAGTATTAAGGGGAATATTACTAAATTGCAAATCGCCAAGTCTGATATCTCCTATCCTTTTCCTGATGGCGAATTTCCAGGGAAAATTCTCCCAGAAAGAAGTAACGTCCTCCCGGGTAAGAGTCAAGTGTTGCCTGATGCACGGGACACAGCAATGTATTGCCCCCCGCATCAGCCAACCTCGAAATCATGGTTGAGTAATTTTGATGTACCGATGCAGTCGAGTGTTGTGACTACAACAGTCACTAGCGTAAATGCTCACTCTACCTTTGGAATGGTACAATCGTACAGCGTGCTGCCAGGAGGGGAAAGGAGATGTGCCGGACCGTCGGTTACTACCGTGGTGGGTCCTAAGTTTGAACCTTACATGGTCAACACAAATTACAAAACCTCTCTTGGTCATATGGGAGCGTTCAGTTCAGTGACCACTCCGTCGGTGGCAAATCCGGTGACAACCCCAACTACTCAGGATAACGCGTTGATTCCACTGGATTATTTTCCTGCCCCGTATAGTATGAGCTCTAAAGTTTCCCTCCGGGATATTGAACGTTTTCCCACTTTCGATGGGAACATTACTAACGGGTTACCTCGAGTTTTCCTGCGGAGACTGCAGCAATATTTAGACATGTATAAATTTACTGATGGGGAACGCCTGCAGATAGTTGAAAAATGTTTGATCGCCGCTTCGGGCGCATGGTTTGCTTCGGTTAAATACCAAATCCGAACGTTTAGTGATTTTTTGATTCTTTTTAAAGAAGAATATTGTAATGAGCACATCGAACGGCTCCAAAAGAGAAACTTACAATCACTCCGGTATGATCGCTCCAAGTATGGGTCCCTCTTGGACTATGCTTGGAAAATTATCGAACTATATTATCAGATAGCTGAACATCCCTCTCAGGCTGAACTTGTAGATATTATAGTTAACGCTCTTCCACCCGATGAGTCCCGGGCCATAGCGTCCCACTTGTGCCAAACGGTGCGAGAAGTCACCTCACGTTTAGCTGCCTTGTGCGGCAAGGAAGTTGGTGGTCCACCAAAACGATACTTCGCCCGACAGGCAAAAATTCTAAAACCGACGAAGACGAAGGTAACGGCAAGTTGCCAGACAGATTTCCTGAGTTATACCCAAGCTGGATCTCGTTATCCTAGTGGGTATGGCTCAGAAAACAACAATAATGGCCGGCGACTATTTAGGAATCGGCCCATGTTCAACAATCGCCGGAGTTATCGTCCCTATGATCGTACCAACATGGAATCGAACCCGGACAGGGGCGATAACACCAGGAGGAATTTTAACAGGGCGTACGGAAGAAGGGAGAACGGTAATAGTCAGAATAATAGTAACAATAATGTAAATCGACCCCAGAATTCAGTCCCTTCGCAAGTGCGTGGTAACGGTGAGCCTAGAACAATATTAAATGGGAGTGATAGTCGCGAAACGGCGGTAAAGTCGACAAACTAACGCCGCAGTTACCTGATGAAATGGGGGAGGATAACTGCGGGTACATACACCCCATTAACTACAAAACGCAATATTCTAATAATAGTAAATCCGAGTTTCAGATACAAGAATACCCCTCACCGAATTCCTTAGAATTTATAATAAAATTCGTAATCGATGAAGAGCCATTTGCGGTGGGGGAAGAACGTTATTTCTCGGCATCTCCCAGCCTAAAAGGAAGTATCGGTGGCGTTGAACTTGTTGCTACCATTGATAGTGGTTCAGAGCTCTGCCTAATGGACTGGGAGGTGTGGAGAAGATTGAAACAGCGCTTCCCTTCTGCAAAATTAAGGCCGTACACGGGTCTTACACTGGGTGCATTTGCTGGGAAGGAAAGTTTTTCAGTTCAAGGGGTTCAAAATTTCAATCTTAATATTCAAGACCATATTTTTGAAATAGCTATTTTTGTTATTAAGTACTTGCGAACGGATTTAATCTTGGGTTGCCCATTCTTAGATAAGTTCCATTGTATCATCGACCGTGAAAAGAAAGAAATTCGTATGAAAGATAGTCTCGGGAATGCAGTTACTGTTTCAACTAATAAACCAAATGTAATGTTAGTGGGAATACAGGAAAGAGAGATTGCAATCGGTGAGTCAGGGAGGCCAGTGATGGATCAGCCCATGCTTGACCCCAGGTTTATCTGTCAAGCTGCCTGTGTAGCGACACCTCTCAATGGGGGAGAGGTTAACAGGGACGATCAGCTGGATCCATTCCTGAATGCCGAATGCAATGTCTCTCCACAAGACATCGACACTTACATTACTACTCGGGATGACTTACCACCACCAATTAGATCAGGTCTCCGTAAACTATTATTACAGTACAGATCTCTCTTCTCCGAGTACCCACGTCGTGTTAATGCGCCTCCATACAAAATTCAACTAAAAGATAACGAACCAGTTGTCGGACCTTGCTATTCTGTCCCACAAGCAATGCAACCCGAGTTTGAGGCCGAATTGAATAAATGGTTACGGTTAGGAATTGCTATAGAACAGATGTCCCCATACAGAAATCCTATTCATGTTGTCAGAAAGGCCTCTGGGGGCGTACGTCCCGTTTTGGACCTCAGGGCTACCAACTCAAAAATTATTTCTCCACAAGCACAGGTTGAACCGATAGACGATTTATTACATCGTGTTTCACAAGCCACTTGGTTCTCATCTTTTGATGCGTCTAGTGCCTATTATGGGATCAGTTTACACAAAGAATCATATCAATGTACTAGCTTTGTGTATAAAGGAAGGCAATATTGCCTTACCGTTTTGCCACAGGGATTGAAGAGCAGTCCTGCTGTTTTTCAATCCGTTATGACTAATTTTTTCAACGACTCAACTCGTTCTTTTGTAGTTTTATACCTTGATGATGTTATGGTAAAATCGGTCACGGAAGAAGAACACTTATCTCATTTAGAAAGAACCTTTGAAATTTTCAAGAGGGCAAATTTTTCCTTAAATTTTCAAAAATGTAAGTTCTTCGCACGGGAGATAAAATTTTTAGGTCATATCATTAGTGGCAAAACGATAAGGGTCGACCCTAAATTAAACGAACCCATTCGTTGTTTCCCGGTTCCGAAATCAAAGAAGGCATTACAAAAGTTCCTAGGCCTCATAGGGTGGAGGAGAAAGTTCGTACCAAACTTTTCTGGACTTACCGCTAAATTATATCAACTACTAAAAAAGGATCAAAAATTCACATGGAACGATGAAACATTGGAAACTTTCCATAAGTTAAAAGAGCTTATTAGCAATCCGCCTGCTCTAAGTCAGCCAGATTTCTCCTTGCCATTTCACATACACAGTGATGCGTGTATGGAAAATCTGGCTGGCTATCTTGCACAATATCCCGCAGGTCAAGAAGATCCTAATGTCATCGGATATGCTAGTCGACGGGTAAAGCCTTACGAATTGTCTCTGTCGATCTCTCAGTTGGAACTACTGTCCGTTCTGTTCCTATGTGAGCACTTTGAACAATATATTATGGGTCGTATCACGTATGTTCATACCGACAATGCAGCAGTTACTCATGCTTTCACTCAGAAGAACCTTGAACCAAGAACCACCAGGATCCTACTTAAATTACAAAAATTTGACTTAACATTTCAGCACTGTCCAGGCCGCGAGAACAATATCGCCGATACACTTAGTAGGTATCCGCCCGAGGTATTGCTTGAACCCGAAACCCATTATGTGCATTTCCTAACGAAAACACAATATGCTGACATTGATTTAAATCATATCAAGAAAAATCAAGAAACGGATGAATTATGTCAAACGTTCTTAAGGCAATTTGAAAGTAGTGGTAATCAGAATAGAATCGCAATGCATTGTGGGTTAATGTACATAAAACCGTTGCGAGTTCAAAAATGGCTTTTAGTAATACCTCAGGCTTGTATTCACCAAATTATCAGTATTGTTCACTCCACAGGTCATTTTGGAGTTCAAAAATGTTATCGCTTTTGTCGCGCAATCTTTTATTGGAAAAATCAAAAAGCTACCATAAAAAATTTCATCCGAAACTGTATCCAATGTGCGGAAACAAAGTTCGCAAACCGAACCATAGCTCAGCAAGAATATCACATAAGAGCAAATGTACCCCATGAGACTCTGGGGGTGGACCTTATTGGGAAATTACCACCTAGCCAGGGATACTATTATATTTTATAACTAATAGATATTTACTCTCGTTTTGTTACTTTTCTTCCGCTCAGAAAAGCACATACCAAAGAAATAATAACGGTACTAGAGAGAAGATATTTTCACCTTTTACCATATCCTCAAGAATTCTTAAGTGACAGGGGACCACAGTTCCAGTCTAAACTGTGGCAGGATTTCTGTGCTAAGTATAAAATTAAACACAAGAAAACAGCTAGCTATTCTCCTCAGGGTAACAGCATAACAGAGCGCAGCCATAAAGAGCTCAATAGGTTAGTTCGGTTATGGTGTAATGAAGATCAAACCACCTGGTATAGATATCTTGTAAAAATACAGGACCTTCTTAATAATTCTTATTGCTCAAGTATTGGTTGCACGCCGGCGGAACGCTTTCTGAGTTACTCTGCTGTTGACAACTACCGGAAGGTGTTCCCATGGCCAAAACAATTAGATTCCGTTGAAAATAGGTTTAAATTTACGGAGATAGATATAAATTCACGAAATTCTAGTAAACGGTCAACACATTCTGTTACTCTGGAAGAAGGTCAATTAGTAATGCTGAAATTACACAACTTATCGTCAATAATAAAGCAGGAATCCGCCAAATGGATGAAAATTTTCACTGGCCCGTTTATCGTGAAAAAATTATTAAAAAACTGCGCTGTTTTGTATAATCTCAAGGGTGAAAGTATCGGAACTCACAATTTTCGAAATTTAAAGATTTTCAATTGTACAGAAGATAAACGTAGTGAATTACTTGCGCAATACCCCAAGTAGATATAATATACTGTCCTAGAGTGACTGGTAACGTTTGAATGGGATGAATGAGTGTGTTAACTTAACAAGCATCATTAGTTAGTATTCCCAATTAGCAAAATTTTGTTATTCTAACAAAATTTTGTTAATGGGCCGGGGAAAACTGTAATATACCATTACAGTTGAAAGTAATGGCAATTTTTTTTCTACGCACCCTGTACCTAGTAATTTTTTTTTAATTCAATTTCGGTTTAGTTACACAATTTACTTACTCTCTTTACTTCGAATTAAATATAATAAACCCAAAGGTTTTGTTAGTAACCATATTCCCACTGTATAATATATTTATTTATATTTTGATTAAGTGTAAATCCCATTTACGGATATATAACTTGAATAGTTACAAGGTTTACCATTCTGACGTCATACCGGAACATAGTTCCGTTATTGGATATAAATTTCCTTAATTTCAGACCAATGTAGATTTTGGCCAGGTACCTAATCTTTCCCTCACCCCCTCTCACTAGTCCATAGTCACTTTCAGATCCGGTTATATCTGGATTTGCCAAATTTCTATTTGCTTTGTAATTTCCGCGGCTAAAGTTTTCGTTCTGATTGGAGGAATTCTCTTACCTCTGGCTTTTTCGGCGCAATGTTATCAGAACAATCGAAGACACCCTACAAGGAGCAGCTTGTGAATTTTGTGCTACATATTTTTCGGGAAGAATTCCAATTTCCAAGGACAACTAAGGTAACATATAAAGTAATCCAATAGTTAAAGATTTACAACAGAATAGGAGCCCGAAAAATCCGCAAATTTTGGTAAAGAAGCTGCAATTCAGTGAAATAACAAATTCCAGTTCTGTTTGCTAGGAAGCCATGTTTGCTGCCTATCGAGAATAGACAACAGTGAAAGAGTGACTTTACTTTTTTTTATTTTCAAACTCAAGTAGGGATTAGGGAAATTACGACCTGTTTGGTGCATGTTGTTCGTGTATTAAGTAAATGTGACTTTCTATTATTTATTCAGTAATCGCATGTACGTAGGTTTGATGGTTGTAAAGTGAATAATAATAATGGCAGCTTAAGTTAGCTTAAAAGGGCTCCTATCCCCTTTTCCAAATTGAACCAGTTCTAGCGGGGGAATGGGTTAGTTATTGTTCGTTTTAGGGCCTTTTCCCCTTTCAGGGGAAGGGTCCCTCCATAAACCTCGTTAAGGTGCCCCCCGGGCATCAATTTTTGGCAATCATTATGTAAACAATTGGTCAGGTCAATTAGACCTAGTGTTACCTTTCTCATTTTTGACCCCCTTTAAATTAAATAGAGCCGACTGTATATATCGACGAGGGAGTAATGTATTTTAAATCTAATGTGTTAGGTTATTTTCGTCAACGTGCATGTAACTAAATGGTGCATGTTTAGTTTAGTTAGTTGTCTTTATGTATAATACTAACAGTGGTGTATGTAGTTAGTAGGTTTGTGTGAGTGTGTGAATTTTCGATTTGGACAGTGTATAAATATGCTTTAATTTAGTACCATTTTTCTAACATAAATAAACAGGAGTAAATATTAAACTTCTGATTAATGAGTACAAGTATATATTTCAGTACACGGTAAATTATGCCTCCACTACAGCGCCATAGCGTCAGTTTTCGGTAGTCAATTGTTTGTTGACATTACGACATCGCATGACTTAGTGATTTAGATTGTTTGATCTTGGACATTTATTCTCAAATTACTTCCCGTGGACATGGTTTTCGGTTCGGATGAGTATACCTTCATATAAGATAGCATGAGATCTTACTGTACTGAAAATTTCAGTTTGCTAGGTCCAATAGTAAATGAATAATCCGCTGAAATAAAGAACACCTATTTTCTTAATAGAAGTAAAACCCATATGCTGTTACTGTTTGTTTAAAAATGTAGTATTAAATTCTTTTTCTCTCCCGTGGCTGTAGAAAATTCCATTGTTGCTTCAGTTTTATCAACAAATCAGAAATAGATTAATCGTTGACAATTCAACTTTCCGTAAATACATGTATGATTTTTTTTAAACCTGCAAAGTAAATACAATTTGGGTGCTTCGAAATAAAGAGTACGTGGTTCGATGAATGTGATCGTGTGGTGGTTTGAGCGTGATAGATTGTGATAGTTATATATATATATATATTTATTACTGCGTAATGTAAATATGTGTATGGCCTGCGTGAAAATGTACGAAATAGGGTGTTTATAAAATATTATTTCGTGCGAAAATTAGTAGATAATGAATGAATGTAATGAAATGTTAATAATATGATATATAATATGAATAATATGATGACCCCTATAGTTAAATGGATAGGCCTAGTGAATTTTATATAGTGAAAATACGAATGTGTTTACGAAGAAAGAAAAAAAAATATCTCTCGCGTTTAGACTTCTACACCGGTGCATTCATCCAACCGAGTTTGCTACTTGGATAGTAAATTATAGTTGGGAATTGTGTGTTACTTTGCATTTATGTACCTCATAATAACAGCCCCAGATCTTAAGCCTTTCAATAGATAGAGTAGTATCATATGGGAATTACTTCTAAAGGTTGACAGAAATGATAATTAAGAAAACCGACTGCTATTTCCTGTGATCATCGAAAAGTACAGGTTTCGGTCAGTTGTACCTTTAACATTCATAGCCTCTCCGAGATTTTTTTTTTGTTACTTACCTTATTTATTTATTGTGCAGTGTTCATATAACTCAGTTCGGACTATCCGATTAAATTAACTGCTACTAAATTTAGCGTACCCGGATGTCGACCCCTAGTCCCCTTAAGTATTTTCGTTTCTTTTCTTAGTTAAATTAGACGAGGGAAATTAACGACATCCCAGACTGTGGCGTGTCTGCGCGGGGTAGCCATCGGTGATGTTTGGGTTATTGAAATCACCGATTCAAAATTCAGTTTATTTAATTTTTTTTTAATTTTGGCAAATCACTAATTAGGGATATCTTAGCTATTACTCTAATTTCATTACTATTCTGGAATCTTCTAGTTTCCAAGTGGTCGGATGATTTTTTTTTTTCGTCTTTGAAATCCTAAATTAACGCCTACTCCAACCTTCCGGACGATTTTCGGGACCCTGTTGGTTTGGGCCGGATACGGTTACTAGATAATAATTTTACAAGCAATAACTTGTGAAGTTATTATTTACAAGACACAGACTTGCTCCTTGGCAGCAGGGCGCTCATCGAGTCTACGTATTTGAGTAGACCACCCCTTTTGGCATTTTAATAATATTTTGGCTAAGGATTTGTTGAGAGTGAAATTCGACTTCTGTCTTTGTAGCGTTAGTTATTTCCCACTTAAGTCTTTGGCGCCCCTATTCTTCGTCTTCCTTCTTTTCTATCTCTCTCTCTGTGTCATTATTACTTCGAGTTTTTTTTTTTTTAAATTTTTAACCTTCCCCCCCCCTGGTTTCTGAAACTCATGAAAACGTACAATATTCATATAACTTATTTCGATCGTATGTACTAACTGAGACATCGAGGGATGCAATTCGTGGAGGTATTGCAGCACAACTCAGGACCATTTCCGCGATATTCAATCCACCACGGGAGAAATTGACGGGAAGGTACACTATGCTTTTAGATTCCTAGAGACCTTTGTTATTCATTGATCATACAACTTATATCAATTGATTACTGATTTCTGGTTTTTATTTCTATTGATTGGTCATATAGTGTGTATGTATTAATAGTTTGGGCCCACTAGTTTCGAATAACATTGATTTTTTTTTGTTGTATATACATCTATATATGTACTTACATAGTTTTAAAAGTTACGTGCCTGCTCTATTTGTTGCATTTTCCACTTCTTATGTCAACTTATTAAATAACACCAACATTTTTTTTTTCATATACGCGGATCTTTAGTAAATTGAAAATGATTATTGATTATCGGGTTTATACATATAAAATACAATGTTGCAACCTTATGAAGGAAAAAGGTGAATTTTGATAGTCAGGGTTTTTGTTTTGTCTTTGAGCCAAATAAATATAAATATTTATAAAATATGAATACTTGTCGAATATGAACGGTTATGTAGAATTTAAACGTCGACGAAATATTAAGATAGATATTGAAGTGAAATTTATTGTATTGATTAATATGAATATATATATATATATATATATATATATATATATATATATATATATATATATATATATATATATATGCGAGTATGTATGTAATGGGCTCGATATTTACCCTGGTCTTGTTAGGTTGCCATAGATTTTTGACATCCGGTATTAACCAACTATTTGTGATATATAGTATTACCGCGTAAATTGTCATAAATTACTTTTTGTTGAGTTGTTATTAATTTCTGTAACTATTAAAGTGGAATATAATGTTAAATACTGCATGTGAATAAAACAAGTAGCGGGTCGTAAGATAAATAAGAATAACCCTAATCCTTACCCAAATTTACTTTGCGAGTGAAATTAGCAATCTACGAAACAGTGCGCCCCTCCAACGACTTTTTCCATCAGTAAAACATGGAACAAATCCTTCCCCTACGGTCGGACACCAAACTATTCAGTATCTAGAATTTTTGACTACAAGATCTATACTAGGAAAAAATTAGTGATCTTAAATTCAACGAACTGAAATCTGTTTAATAAATTAATGTGAATACCGGAATATGGAAATATGTTCCCAATATCTGTGACTGGATTTGATAAGTTTTCCTTAATATTGACAAACTTTGAAATTTTAGATAAAGTGCGTCGAGTGACGAAATGAGAAATATAGATATACATATGTGTGATATGAAGCAATTAGTTGTCTATAGTTAAAACAAAAACAATTGAATACTCTCATGGACACAAACCACATTGCGTAAAGAGAGTTGAAAAAAAAAAAGGAGCTATTATCGGCGTGAGAACAAAGACTCATAAAACATTCGATATGTCTCCTATTGAGACAAAGACTCAATAAAATATTACTAAAGTGGTTTTTTTTTTAATGATTAACCAATTATTTTTTTTCTTTTCCTGCAATGATATGTATTCATTGCACTGAGTTTTAAATATATATATTGACCCTTGAATTTTTTCCTTGTCTCGTCTTTGGTTTAATTCTTTTTCATGTAATCCAACTTTTAATATATATATATAAAAAGAGAAATGTGTTATTTGATCTTGTTGAAAGTAGCGAATTTCTGTGCATGTTTATGAAACATTCTTTTCATGTATTAAATTTTTCCTCTGTTATGTCAAACTACATCTTCTTCTATTGAAATATAATAAATGTCTATAGCATTGTAGTTAGGTTAGTCTAATTCAACCAAATACGACCCGAAGTATACATTGTCCTGTATGAATGTGTGTGTGAGTGAAATGTAGGTTTAGTATTAAGTGCACCAATTATCTTGTCATACATATGTGACTTATTATAATTATTGGTAGTTATCAATTGAACTCATTGAATGTTAATACTAACTTAAGTTGGCTCTATGAAGGAAGAAAAAAGGACTGAAGTAGCCTGAACGAATGATCATCATGAGAGAACTGTGAAAGTCGAAATCTTCGACACATATGTGATACTCTGATTTTTTTTTCCTATGGTCGTTTCTAACATGCCATCAACTTCGTCGTTCATTTTTTTAAATATTGAATATTAGTCTAGAACTTCTGGAAATATTGAAAAAACGGTAAAATTAAACTTTATCATCTATCTCCGAGCTAGATTGGGATAATTTGGTAGTTGGGGTCAGATGGATCTAGGTCGGGGATGTATGAGTTAACATGTATCTACAGTTGATCACGTTAATACCAGATATTCACCTAATAGCTATTGGAAATGATCACAATTAGATAATTATTCACTTTCCTTTACCATATTCCTTAAAATATGTAGTAACAGCTTCCCCTTTATCACCTTCTTACTTTACATCTTTCCTCTTCTATCTTCTTTTCTTTTCTTCCTCTTCTTCTTCTATATTTTTTTTAATAAAACTGGAAGGGGGGTCGTGACTGGGAATTCTATATGTAATAAACACGGTCATGTATTTATTTATTTTATTTTATTTTCTTTAGAAGTCCGATAAAAAGTTTTCTCGTTTCGATCGAACCTAGTATGTTCGAAATTAAGAAATGGAAATTATATTCCAATGTAATTAGGCATAAGCTGATAGCTTCATGAACATCCCAACCAGGGGTGAAGGGTTCCCACTCACGACTTATTTCTGTGCATCACTTTTGTTGCAGATTTTTTTTTTCCAAGCAGTTGTAGATTGACGCGCAGCGACAGGATTCGTTGTTATGGCAACAGTGGTTGCTGTGGCAACGAACTCTCTCCCCTTTTACAAACAGTTTTACTAATTAACATAATTACAAACCTGTGTTCTGAATAAATAGAATGTATTGATTTTATCTACTCACAGTGAAACATACTGTATTTTCACTGAGAAACTATAGTCACAAAATACACTATGCGCACTATAGTTTGCTTTTCACATCGCATTTGTCGCTCCGAATTCAAAATTTAGAACTGTCCAAGTTTCGGTTGTCTCTCGTATTTAAACCACGCGTCTTCGGTGCGTGGAACATAGGTGGAAACACTCAAAAGTACTCGAATCTTGCAGACAAGTGATTACGCAGCAGAAATTATTCAGAACATGCTGTAGTTCTGCTGCTCGCTGCAAGATGGCGACGTTTTGTGTAATCCGCTTCCCCCCTCCCCCCAGATACGATGCTGGTGCTACAATATATTGGTATTATGAGCCAGTTGGGTTTCGGCTCTTGGAACTTACGAGAAGACTTACGAAAGTGTCACTCACTCACGATTTGAATGAAACGTTACACACTTGTAGAACATCGAAAAATAATCGACACGTATGTTTTTGTTTCCGCAATGGTAAAGATTTAAGGGTAGAAACCATCATTTGAACGTTATGGATGGCCCTTAAGCATAGACCGAAAACAACCATTTAATTTAGAAAAAACATACTACCAGGGGTTTTTAGGACAGCTGATTCAGAATCTGACGTCAAAATTGCAAAATTCAGAATAGCGGATCCAATATAGTGATTACAATTACAAAATTTCTTCTGGTTTGAAATTCTCTGCAGTTAGGCAACGGTAATTATAGTTGGCAGAGATTACTGCAAGGAGGTTGCAGACCAATTAGAAATTAACTTCTGTACTCATTTTAATGGGATGCTTGATTAAATTGAGCCTATGCATCTTTCACTATATCGTTTACAGAGATCACAAACAGTAGAAAGTGCGGCACAGTCAATAAATCTCTGACTTACAGCTACACCATACAGCCTTTAATTTCTGAAAATGGTGTTCTGTTATCACCGTTGTCAATTATTTTGCAGAAAAAAATGAAACACTTGGCCCTATAGTCCAAAACAACCTCTTTTAATCTGATAATGTCCGTGTGAAAGCATCAAATTCGGGAAAATTAACATCAGCTCTTGTGAGATCATGGTTTCAAGAGGTTTTTCTCCCAGCATCTAAATCAAAGTTCATTTTGTTATTAGATTCGTGGAGAGTTCACAATTAATCAACTTTTTAACCTATTTTACGAACAAAAGAGTATCTCAAAATAGAAACCATTCTACACTAACATCTGCCATTTTGAATTTTGTAATCTTATTTGTGAATAATCTGTCCTAATCCTGACAGTATGGTTTCTTCTATATTAAATGGTTGTTTTCTGTCTATGCTTGAAGACCACCCCTAATGTTCAAAGAGTGGTTTCCACCCTTAAATCTTCACCACTGCCGAAACAAAAAGTACTTGTCGATTATTTTTCGATGTTTTATAAATATGCAAAGTTTTGTTCAAATTGGTGAGTGACACTTTCGTAAGTCTCCTTGTTAGTGGAGATCACTGTGTCCCTTTGGTAAAACAGCTAGGAGACCACTGATTTTTTAAAAGGTCATCAGTTACATAAAATCACAAAGCAATAGATTAGGAGAGATTTTTCTCTTGTTTCTTAAATATCTACTGTGTGTTAACTGTTAAGATGAAAAAACTGCATTATTTGAAAATTTAAGACTTAATAGGACTATGACTTAGGTATTTTGAACGCTTCATTGGATTGATTGATTATTGGTCCGAATTCATATGCAATTTCCTGTATCATTTATTAGCAGATACCTTTTACTCATACTGCAATTAAACAACATTGATGGTTATTTATTTTATTCATATCACGATTGAAAAAATAAGAAAATCAACTCCAACTTTTACCTTTATATTTGCAATTGTTGGCAGATGTCAATTTTATATTATTTTTCGTGAATCTTCTGTTGAACACAAACAATCTTATTTGTCCTTATTCTAGTTGAGTTTCGACACTGAAAGTTAATCCTTTTTAAGACGATTTTATGTAGCAAGGGATTCTAACATAGGCTTACTGTGATTTCAACCTTAAGAAGGTATATTAGACCATAGAATAAACTCGTTTTGTCGTATTCCTCAGCTTTTTATCTGACGAATTAACAAAAATAGACAAACTTGTTCTCAAAAGAAACCCTTCCAGTAACGTGATTTTCTCACTAAAAATCTCTACACAAAGGGATATGTGACATACATTGTATACATTCAATTCAGAGAAGATGAATAATGGAGATTTGGTGTATCCTATACACTTTTCTTCTTTTCCACAAAGATGTGATCTCCTTCTTTAATACAAAGCAGAGAGCTCTACACATCTAGCAAAGTGAATTTTACCTTTGTGGTTAGTACTTCAAAGGATGGAAAAAATATTATAGGCTTGGCATTTTACTTTATCGATAGCTACTGCCAAGTATATACAAAGTGAGAAGTGCTGTTTTCTTCCTTGAGATTTCAGATGTAAAAACCTTCGTTTCGCCTTGTTACGATTTTCTTTGATTTCTGAGTTCGTTTCGTAATTTTGCTGAGTAGACGCACTCTCAAAAGAAATCTACTGTAGCTTGTTTCGTTTTTTTCTTCTTAAACTCAAAGACCTCAACGTAACGGTAAAACTGTAAGTGTTGGACATCACGTGCCACGTATGTTGGTTTTCTTTCGAGATATGTATCCACTTTACGAAATTGAAACAGATTTTTATTATGCATCGAGTTCACCGAATGTCGTAAAACATGTATATCAAGATGAACACATGACATTGTATTTTCTTCTTTCGTTTTTTGTAGAAATAAGAAAATGTGTCTTCCTGAGTCAAATACATCAAAGAAGACTCGGTTACTTTCGGAAGAAAATACGGTTCGTGGCGGAATAATGAATAAAAATGAATGGAAATTTGAGTCAGTTTAAGAGAACAGAAAGCTCACTTGAGTTTTCTTTAAAAATAGGTCATATAGAAGAATTGTGAATAATGTATCTTTCTATGAACAGTCAATTTCTATTTTGATATTCCTCTGGTTGAAGTGTTCAGCGTTGTTTGGAAATAAGGAAGTGACGCAGAAAAAATATATGTAGCCTACGATCTTTTCCGTATACTTATCTAAAATAGTGCAGATTCTATTCTAATTTTGATTTTAAGTATCCTAGGTATCTTCGGCACAGTTTCCTAAAACTATGCTAGGAAAACGGCGTGGATTCCAATTCTAATTTTAAATAGCCTACAGTCTGTCAATTTGCAATTACCCATAACTATGGGCAGGGGCGCCAACTAAAGGGGTTCTCCGGTCCTTGACTATCCTAGAATTTTTAAGGGGATGCTAGCAGCACACAAATAGCAAGGAAAAACTAAGAAAAATGAAAAGAAATTAAATAAAAAAGAAAGAAAAAATAGGGAAATTTTAATTTTCATCGAATGTCTTAAATGAGACATTAAGATTTGAAGTAAAGACAAGTACTTTATTTTAATTTGCTGTATTTTATACATTATCGTTGTTCAAAATATGAGTTTCAATTTTGTTATATTTGACCAACTTCATTTGTTTCCTTTTCTTCTAAAATTTGTAAATCGGAAGAATAAAAAGTGACGAGAATCAGAATAGTATGACGAGATGTAAGACACATGGTTAGAACTAGGGATGGGCAAAACCGTTTTTTTATAAAAACCGAAAACCGGTTTCTATAAAAACCGAAAACCGAAAAACCGACATTTCGGTTTCCTCCAAAACCGGTTCGATTTTCACCGAAACTGGTTTCGGTGAAAACTTTTGGAGAATACATAAAACTATTTCTGTGGAAATGGATTCGGTTTCCGGAGAACAACGAAACAAAATTCCGGTCAAAAATAGAACAGATTTTGGAAAAAAACCGGAATCGGTTTTGAAGAAAACCGAAACCGGATCAGGTGAAAATTGAATCGGTTTTGGAGAAAACCGAAACCGGTTTTGGGTGAAAAACCGAAAACCGTTTTTTGAAAATTTTCAAAAACCGGTTTCGGTTTTTCTAAAAACCGAAAACCAAAAAACCGGTTTTTGTGCCCACCACTAGTTAGAACCCTGTTTATGTCATCATACTCCTATTCAAGAACGAGCTCTTTCGTGACTAAGCGGTTAGCTTACGCGCCTTTTCTATGGGAGAACCCGGGTTCGATTAGCGGCGGGAGCTCATGTGGTGAGGTCCACGTATGATATATAGCCTTGCTGCTGAAAGAGACGTTAAACTTACTACCAACTCAACTCGTATTCAAGAATGTTTTTCACTATGAAAAAAGAACTCTATTTTAATTTTAAAATAACTAAAACTGTATTTTTGATGGTACGTATCACATGCTTGTACGGCATAAGATCGAGCAAGAAAAGCTTTGTACCAGAGTTCATACAGTGATGATATTTGGGTAACAAAAGTATGTACGTTCAGGCTATTCATAGTGGAAAGTAAATTTATCAGACATAGATTTTAAAATGAACAATGATAAAAAAAATACAATTGTATTTTATGTCAATTTTAATATTCTGTAAAGCATGTAGAGCATACGAGCATAAAGTGTTAAAAATTACATTTGTACACTAAATGATATTCGGCCGTAATCTGAATCGTTTTTATCCTGTATTAAGAGTTTGAAGAATTTAGTTCGTATTACTCTCTTCTACCTTTTTCTTCTTCTAATATGTTTGGACAACCCTATGAGAAAGTTGTGGCTAGCCTTTTTCGATATACTATTTTTTTTTATATATAAATAGGGAAGTTAGCGTCACACGTTAATCAAACTTTCAATACGACGCTAAAATGAAAATCAATATGTTTTCTCGAAATAACGTTGTCTCGTACAATATAAATGGCCTTACTTGTTGTAGGTGCATATCATATTGTTACACAGAGCGCATGTAACTTATACAAATCTTGTTAATTGTAAAACAAGTTACAGTTATGTCATGCTAATGGAAATAATTGATTAAAGCAATAATCTATCTATAGCAAATGCGACTATAATATTAATAGACTTAGAGGCTATTGCTTCTGAGTTGATGGGTAGTCTTGTAACACTTGAGATCGATTTATGTAGCATGCATTAGGCGATACAATTTGTCTTATGAGAGGCGTGCAAACGGTTGAAGGAATGGGTTCCTGAGAAACGCAGGTATACATGATTTTAATCTGTTACACTAATTTCCTATGAAAAATATAATTTCACTGTTAATTCTGAGAAGCTTATTCGTTTCATTACAATAACTCCAGCCATGAAAAGGCTTTGAGTAACTAGTGATTTTAATGCACATTTTAAATGATCATTTATGCTGAGTAACTCTCGGCAATGACTTTTACGCTCAGAAAGAAAATCATTAAGTACACTGTATAAAAAAAACTTGAATGTTCACCACCGCAGAAACCAGAGCTCTCGATTGAATACTACCACAGGGCAACTAAGGAACAGTAAATTCACTGCACTTCATGAAAATCGCTAGACCAACGCGAAAAGATTTTTTCCACAGTTGGTATTTCAGATTGTCAGTGACTCAAACTTAAATTACTGTATATTATAATCACTAAGAACAACATATTTAAACTTTGGTTCATCCATTTATGGGATTAATCAACCTAATCGTAGGTGTACGAAAGCTTCACTTATGCTCATATGAATAATAACGTTGAAAATACGAATAAGTCATAAGTTTGAGTATTTGGAGCTGTAAATAAGAACACAAATTTGTACTTTCTTTTTAATTTTGAAAAATATAAGTTGTTCGTTTCTGCTGGAAAAAAAAATCGAGCCACTATCCAGTGGTGCAGAAGATTGGACTAACATATATTTAACATGATGTTCTTCGAAGTGTTATCTTCCAATCGATTTTCTGCTGGGCGATACATAATGTACGAACGGGCCAAAAAAAAAAAAAAAAAAAAAAAAGAGAGAGACAGAGAGATGAGAGAAATTTCCCTGCATTTCCAAATATCACACATATACTAGGTATATAATTTCAAAACGAAACTCTTTATCATTCTAGTAGATAACATTGTGACCGTGTTTTTTTATTTGTTTTGGTTTTTCAGAGTTTTCCCGTTTCTTCACAAATTCACATTTCACCAGTTCTTTTATTATAGTCCACTTCAATTAAATATCCCCCTCCTTTAGCTTAAAGGATATATTCATGAGACGTAAAACAAGAAACTTCATTGCATTTTCCTTATACTTATAACTCTGTTTACAACTTCCTGGCATTGGCTCTTATCTCCAATGGTCAATATTCTCAATTAAGTCAAAGCAGTCACGATAATAAAGACAAGAGCCCTAATTGCTTAAATCCTATCACAACTTCTTGTGCACTTCAATGTCAGATTACTTCCTTATATTATACTTTAAATGCTTTTTTATGTTTTTAAAATGAAACAAAATCTATCTGTTTAACGTTACCCGATTTTACCCTTCGCTAAAGGGCTAAGGGAAACGATGATTAAAGCTAGTGAATGATGATAGGAGAATTGTTGGAACGAGAAAGTGGGAGGAAACGGGAGTACCCAAGAAATTCCATGGATACGATGTTGCCCTCCACAAACTTACTTGTCCTGCGATTCAGTCAGGGACAATAGGCACCATAGGTATGGGCTCTACCACTGAGCCACCTTGCCCCTTAGGCCTATATATTTTCAACCTCAACATTGCGTAAAATAATATAAATCATACGTTTAGAGTGACACCAGCTGCTTCTAAATTTACTTCTTGAACACGTTATCCAAAACCAGTGATGCCCGATTCCTTAAAAGTTGCGGGCTTTATTTTTAAGGCAAGTTTTTATATATACTTAGTAATAATAGTTGAGAACTGGGTAGAATTTTAACAACAATTACGTTATAAACCTTTATTTATGTAATAAGCATACAACACACAGTACATAAATTATACATTCATGAGGTCCATAGTATTGTATACGGTTTATAAATTATGAAGTGCAAATAACCACACGGACCATCCATTTGAAAAAAAAAAGTGTTGTAAAACATTTTTCAGAATCTTTCTTTATTTTCTTATGCTGAGATCGATTACATTCAATCTTCCATCGCTTGACTGAACTTCACTGAGAAGCCTTTTAAAGGAGAAAAACGCAATTAAGAAACAGTTGAAGTAAAACAACCTAGAAGACATGAAACATTGCTAAAACAATTGCAAGTTCTTGTCTTTATTATTATGACTACCTTAAGAAAATTAGATGTTTTATCGCATTCCTTGAAGCCAGAAAGTTCTTTGTTATTTAATATTCAGGTATTTGTAGTTACGTAGATTCTTTATGATCAAAAATACAGAATAAATTGACATTAACTATTGGAAAAAGTTACTTTTTTTGTATGTCGTAAGATTTTAAAGTACACTGTTAGTGTACCAAAGACTGAAAAAGATTGAAAAACGCTGCTATAAGAGTGAAATATTGAAATGATGTTTGTATCATACTTGAGTGGCATACGAGAAGCGTAAGTACCAATATCACCTTCTTTACTGACAACATTAGGAGGCGATAATAATTTTGCTCTGAAATGACTATTCATAAAGCTTCTTAAGGAGGGTAAGTACAGTAAATTTATGATCATTTTAGAGAAGAAACATCGCGGGTTTGAAAATACTGAATGGATACTTTTTTAAATTTCAGATTGTGAATTTTCTTAGATTGGTCATTCAAAACTTCGTTGATATGAATAATAAGTTCAGTATAACCATTGATTCCACTTTTTGGTGTAATAAGTTCCACAGCAAAATACTCTAACGAACCAAAAACTTATTTGTGACTGAGGTACTGTGTGAGAGATCCTACTGATTTTATCGTCATTGACTATATTTGTTATTACTTTTCGTCTTAACTCCAGATCTTTGATTATATTTGTATATTTTTGTCGTTTATAGATTTTTCCGTTGATTATTGCGTTTTAGGATTTTAACCAGTATCCATTGATTATATTCTAGAAGGAAATTCAAGTAAAGATCAATGCGAGTCTTGATTGAGAAGCAATGCCTTCATGGGCGGAACGTTTTTGTTACCTGATTTTGAAAATTCTTCTTCTACATGATAGCTACATTTGTTTACTATGTAACGTACTTTTTTCCCCAGGTGTCGTTAGTGTGCTTATAAGTGAAGAAGATAACAACCAACATAGAGAAGCAGCGAACGTGAGGGTGAGGATTTCCTCCATCACATTCTCGAGAATAATGAATCATGGGCGCATGATTTTGACTCCGAGAACAAGAGAAAATCGTTCGAGTACCGCCATAGCAAATCTGCACATCCAAAGAAGTTCAAGGTGGTCCACTATGCGGGTAAAATATTGAAAACCAATACTGTGGATTTCCAAAATGTGTTCATCGACTTCTTGAAACAGCGAACCATGGTACACTATGAACACTATGTGGAACCTACTGGTGAAGGTTCGCGCACACTTGTACCGCATGCAGAAGGGTTTGTACCGTCTTCTGCAGTACAACAGTGTCCGCCCACATACAAATCTCGAAACGCAAGAGGGTTTTGAACATTTGTAGTTCAAGAAAGCTCTACTTCATCCTTCGTACAGCCCGACTTGTGCACTTTGCGACTTTTATTTCTTTCCGAAGCTGAAAGCACACCTTAAGTGACATTACGTTCATTCCTATGACGAAATAAAAGCTGCCGTTCAATCTTGATGTCGACAACGACTACCGCAATTCTTCTCCATTGGGTTTGTTTGGTTAATCACTAATTGGCACAAGTGTGTGGTAAGGGATAGACTATGTCGAAAAGTAGATAGTGCAATATATACAGGATAAATTGACCTACCACATACAAAAATCTTTTTGAAAATCAGTTAACAAATAAAAGAAGTTACAGATTTGGAGGCACTACTTTTCAATCAACCCTCATATAAACATTTCCGGCCAGCTTCGTTTACACCAGTCGATTGACAATCGATATGTTTGAAATCCGAATGCTGGTTCTACACATTTTAGTTAGTCTTACTGTTCACAATTACGATAAGTTATCAAATAAATTCATGAAGCTTTGTCTATTCTGAGAACATTCTAGAAAATGAATAATGCTTCTCCCTATGTGATATCTCTTATATCCTTAAGTAATTAGTGATTGTCTGGAAGTGTTGAAAGGAAATGATATACGAGGAGAGCCTTTAATACTCTAATCTTCAGAAGAGCAGAACTTATAACAAAGGCCAAGAAGCAAACCACATCCGAAAATTTGTAATGTGGTAATAATATTAGGGAGGAAATGAAATAAGAAAATGCATCTAAATGTTCCCAAGAGAAATAAATGATAAACCAAATTACCCTTCTTTCTGCACTGGGCTCTAGAAGGTTAGACGTATTAGTTGGATGTACATTTCATTTGCAGTAAGAAAAGGCTTTTTTGTTGTAAGAAAAGGAAAAATTACAATAAACATAGTACAAATTAAAAGCACATTGGAAATTCCAGAAGCACAGAAGTATATGTATGGAAATTTAGAGAGTTTAACAATATGATAAAATGAAAATAGTTTTTCAAAATACCAAAGGAAATAAAAAGAAAGAAAAGATTAGATTACTCAATTGGAATTGGCTAAATCCAAATTGATTTATATTATTCTTCATTCATGTTTAAAGGAAACCGGATTTCCGGTACTGTTTAACATATCCGATGTTCCAAAAATGGTAGGGCTTCGGATTTCCAGAAGTCCCATCTTCCGATTCCGGGCAGTGTTACTCGCAACGTTTATTCGATATTTGTCTTTCTGTATGAGTTAAATGTTCACGTAATCAGATCCCTGAGTGTGAGACATTTACTTTAAGTTAGCTAATTAATACATAAATTTAAGCTGGATGTTATTTCTGTAATATTGCTTCAATTTGTTCGTTTGTCATGTTTCCTAACGACTGTGAAATTAAACGTTTCTTGATTTTCATATTACTCTCGTCTTTTACTCGAATCAGAAAGGACGTCGTACAAAATGCATTGCATTTCCTCGTCTGTCCGATTTGGGTGATTTTTGGATATGTTATAGATGATGATCCCCTCATCAATTGTTTACATGGGGTCAACTTCCTATGACTAACCCTGTGACCCTCCGAGGTCACCAAAAGTCACACCGTTACTTGGACTATCCTCATTTGCCATAGCCCAGTATAACACACAACTATTTTTGTAAACCAGGTTTGAACCAATGTAACTTTTGGTGACCTCTGGAAGGCACAAGGTTGGTCATAGGGAGTTCACAACATATAAACAAATTCCCGAAAGGTCCTGAGCTACTACATATCCAAAAATCTCCCAAATCGGATAGACGGGGAAATGCAATGTTGTTTGTACGGTGTGACCTTTGGTGACCTCTGGAGGTCACAAGGGTGGTCATAGGGAGTTGGTCTCATATAAACAATTGCTCAGGGGATCCTCAGCTACAGAATAGCCAAAAATTATCCAAATCGGACAGACAAGAAAATGCAATGATTTTTGAACGGTGTCCTTTGTTGTAAATTTTTCTTGCTATATAATTGGTGATATTGTGCTATAGAGCTGGTTGTTTTTATTGTGAATAACTGTTTTTGTAGTTTCATATTTATGATCAATTGCTTGTTATTCATTTATATTATTTTTTATGTAAATTAAAATAGATTTCATACACAATTTATTAATAGATAAAACTGAAAATTCTTGTTATAGATTTCTAAATTTACTCCTTCACCTAGATGTTTCTTGAGACATATCCTAAAAATATTATTTTACTTTACAATTATTAGTTTTAAGTGTATTGAATAAGCAACGTCCCACCAATTTAACAATACTTCTCAGTTGGATAAATTTGTATAATTCACCGGAATACCCTAATTTTAATTCAACTAATCACCTAATTTTTCTCAAAATACCATACAAGTTTTTGCCTGGGAATCGAATCTAAGACTGTAGTTCATCAAAGGCACGAAGTCACGTTTCCAATAAATTTCAAATTAGTGTTAATTTTAGAATTTTGTGTGAAAATTACTATTATTAACTTTAGTTCATTGATTTTAGAATGCTCATTCATACTTACTAGTTAGGTGGAATCACTATGTTGCTTTCATATGATATAACTGAAGACACGTAAAGTTCAGTACGGAAATCTTTAGAAAACATTAAATTAAAGTTATAAGAAAGAAGAGAATGCGTGATACCAGATGAAAATGGATGTTACCGAGTTGAGATATAAGTATACTGCTTTGCTTATTTTGGAAGAGAACAGAATCAAGTAACATTTGTTTTTATTTCTCTTGCAATATACTTCATAATTTCTCAAGCCATGGATTTTTAACCCCTTTTAATCCTGTGCACTTTTTGAGGAAAATGTTGACTTTTAGTTAAGTAGCTACTGCTTCAGTACTATTTATCCGCGTATCATGATTCATACGTTCAAAATGAAACAGGTTTTCAAATGGTACTATGTACAGATGTTCATAATGTACAGGTAAAAAGGAAAGTTGGGATAAATAGGAAAATTTCCCTTTAAAAAATAATTAAAGTTTGGCTCCCTCTAGAGCTGCCCTGGCTGCAGTTACTAGACCATAATTTACTTGAAAAATACTATGGTATATGTGTAATGCGTGTGCCAACTGTAAACCTAAAGTACTACTAACAATACTATTATGCTTGTTTCCTGCCACAGTTGCTAAGTGAAGAAGGAAATGTTGTTATTCTCCACCAATAAACACCATATGTTGTTATTTGTGGTTTCGTTTCAAGGCCAAACTTTAAGTGATGTAAGCACTCTATATCTTAGAAATCAAAGCACGGAAAATGCATTTTAGTATAGCATTTTACCCTGTAGACATGAGGGGAAAAAATAACCGCCCTGTCCGCAAGCAACAAGCATATACTTTACAGAGGATCATGGTTAATGTTATATGTGCGTAACATAGCATATATACCAAAGGGTTCAAAAGGCTTAAATAGAGAGTGAAAATATTTTATCTAATTTCTTTCAGTAGTTCTTACGGATAAGTCAAATAACAATTTTTAAAAAGCCTCTGTACTTCGCTGACAACAAGTTATGAACATACACAATATGTAGTACCAAGAAAATCAAAATATCGTTAGCTTTTCTTCTTTTTTAAAAAAATCTATTGTTCCTTTTTTAGATTATAATGTAGTTCCTCATAAGCGATTACTTTGCAATGATTGGTTTTATATTACGATGGGAATTAAAACGCACAGTTAATATCATTGTGTAGCAGGTAATATCAGTAAAGTAGTTTGAAGCAGATTTTCAATCAATTCATTAGGGCATATAACAGGATAACGAAGTGAAAGTAATAATAGTGAAAACAAATTAAGTGGAAAAGGGTGTTTCATATGTCTCCAATCATCTTTTAATGAGAACGATTTATTTTCTAAATTCAAATAAAACAAATTATGTGTTCAAATGTCACTCACATGGTCAATAAGTTGTACGACTGCGTTTGTAATTGAATGTAATGAAATTTCGCAGCTGATTATATATACAGAAAAATAAAGAAAAATTGTCATATCATCGAGTGGGTGTAGTTTAGGGATTTCTTTTATTCATATTCGAATTTTTCTACGTTTGAATTCAGTAGCTGGCCACACCTTAACTAAGTATCTTCATGACATTTCTTCAGTTTTGTCAGTCAAATACAGAGATAGTGTGCTTACATTTAAATGTATAACTGTGCGATTTCCCGTCCACTGTTCTTGTAGTAATTGATGATTATTAGTACTTGCAGTGGGACTTGGCTGAACAGATTGTGTTAGAATTTCATAAAAATATGTAAAAGTATTTGACGGCTAACTCCTAGACCACTAGACCGATTTTAATAATTTTTGTTACATGAGTGGATGAAGACCTAATTTAGATTCTTGTTACGTTAGTTTTCTTGATAGACGTATCCTAAGGAAAACAAAGGGGGTTTAAAAATTATACTAAAATACAATATATCACGAGCCCATCATGTCAGAAAGAGGAGAAGATGAAATAAAATCTTTGAGTTTTAAGTCCCACGGTTATGCTAGGCTAAAGGAGACGGTTATGATGACAAATGAATGAAATGGTGAAATGAAGAAAGTGGGAGCAAACGAGAGAGCCCCGAGGAATCCCATGTACACAGCGTTTACTCTCCACAAAGAGAAGGAGGAAACTCCTTATTAAAAATAAGGGACACTATTCTAGAGTTTTAAAAAGTTTCCGATTTAATATAAATGAATGTAATGATATTTGGTGGCCAACTTCTCCTAGATCGCTTTACTAGAATTTATAACTTTTAGTAGATGGGTGAACCATGACCTAATTTTTTGCTTTGTATAGCATCATCGACGTGGGTGAGGGGTGGGGTGTAATGAGAGTAACATGTAAAAATTATCGAAAACAACCGACGTCGTTGCTGTATAATCATAGTTTTCAGGATCGCTGAGATAAATAATGATACTTCAAATGCCAAATTAATCTCCCATCATCAAGAGGGACGGCTTGAGGTGGGAAGGTGTGATATGTAAAAATAATAATTGAAAGAGATCGATATTAGTGTCCAATCAATAGTATTGGAGAGATGAATACCGACCATTGTTCCACTGAATGTGATATCTTCAAGTCAAGACGTGAAATCGTAGACGGGTCGAGTCTAGGAGTCCAATCCGCTCACTCTAAGGGCGTAGGCATCTGGCGTGACTTGGGTTGCTTTCCCAAGACTACCATTTTCCCCCTACAAGCCACTCCACTCCAGCCGTCCGAGTTGGCAGGAATGCATCATTCTGCTTATTTCTGGGACATACTCTGTATGTTATTATTTTATTTATATATGATTACTTCCCACTAGTTTTTGAAAACTCCGTTCAAATTATCAATATCCATGACTGATAATACAAGTGTGTACACTTTTGAATTTTCTTTGTATTGGATAAACTTAACTGCTTTAAATAAATTTACTTAATATGTATATATGTGTATGTTGTCAGAATAATTCACGTTTTCGTGGATTTACTCTGGATAAACCATCAAATTTGTATCCGTATATATCGTAAGTAACTGTTTCAATTCCTTTAATAAACGTATGTAAATTTCCTAATCGCATATTGCAAACAGTAGATAATTATGCTACAAGAGTGTTTTCGGCGTGTTACAAGAATATTTGACAATATATTGTACCTCATCTCCCTTACTATTGAACAAACGTGAGACCAATAAAAATAGACAACAAGTGTTTATATCCAACAACATCAGCCAAATACTTAGAAGTAGGTTCCTGTCACAACGGCAGGGCGCGTCCTCAGATTGCGGATCGAGAAGAAGGCCTCTAGATATAGAGGTTAGCTGCGAATATCCTGAATAAGCAGTCGCGGACAGACGACTAGGAGTGGTCTTCCAGCTGTGGGGTTTGGGTAAGGCTAACAAACTCATCCCGTAAAACAAAACCACTTGTTCAGAAATATTCTCAAAAGCCACGGACAAGGACTGATAACTTGGCACGACCTCAGCAAAAGAAAATGGACATGAGATTTGGAACTTGGAATCTTAGAAGTCTTTATAGGGCAGGCACGTTAAAATCCGTAACGAGTGAGTTAGAGAAAAAAAGGATGGACCTAGTAGGAGTTCAGGAAGTTAGGTGGGAAGGAAATGGATCTGTGATTTTCGGAACTTTGACGTTCTTTTACGTGGAAGGAAATAAAAATCACCAGTTAGGAACAGGGTTTTTCGTTCACAAACGAATATTACCAGTAATTAAAAGGGTTGGATTTGTTACTGACAGGCTTTCTTCTATTACTCTTAAGGGACGGTGGTGTGATATTATTGTTTTAAATGTACATGTCTCAACTGTAGATAAGGATGACGATATAAAAGACAGTTTTTACGAAGAATTGGAACGGATATTTGACCAACTCCCGCAATACCATATGAAAATTCTATTAGGGGATTTCAATGCGAAGGTAGGACGAGAGGATATTTTAAAACCGATTATAGGGAACGAAAGTCTGCATAAGGAAAGTAATGACAACGGTGTTAGACTCGTGAACTTTGCAACACCCAAGAACCTAACAGTGAAGAGTACAAAATTCCCAGATCGCGACGATCATAAATACACTTGCACATCACCAGACGGATAAACACATAATCAAATTGATCACGTTTTAGTAGATAAAAGAAGGCAATCTAGCATAATTGATGTCCGGTCGTTTAAAGGGGATGAACCTGACACTGATCACTACTGGTAGCAGCGATAATACGAGAGAGATTATCGCTGAATAAAGGTAATATTCATTGTCTGAAAACGGAGAGGTTCAATTTAAAGAAATTTGAAGAGAGCCAGGTAAGAAACTTCCAAAACTTTTAGAACAAAGAAACGCGATTTTTCGAAAGCTAAAATTTAGGAACTTGAAGACAATAGTAAAAATAATAACATCCGGGACATGTACAAGGGAATCAGTGAATTTAAGAAAGGCAATCAACCTCGTGCTTTAAAGAAATCTGACGGTACAGTTCTCACTGATACGGATAGCATCTTAAATAGATGAAAAGATTTCTTTGACGATTTGCTTAACATGCAACCAAAAACTAGTGTGCGTGGAGAAAAGGAGATACACACCCCAGAACCGTATATTCCAGAACTCAACCTAATAGAAGTAGAAACCGCTGTAAAGAAATTAAAGATACACAAATCTCCTGGTGTAGATGAAATTGCGGCTGAGTTAATTTTAGCTGGAAGCAAAAAATTGTGAAACAAGACACACAAACTCATT
This sequence comes from Thermobia domestica, assembly GCF_964235325.1. Taxonomy (NCBI): domain Eukaryota; kingdom Metazoa; phylum Arthropoda; class Insecta; order Zygentoma; family Lepismatidae; genus Thermobia; species Thermobia domestica. Next base: position 222,166,760 of record NC_137454.1, read on the forward strand.
CTCCTTATCTGGAACAAGGAAGAATTGCCACAAGAGTGGAAGGAATCAATCATTGTCCCAATTCAGAAGAAAAGCGACAAAGCTGACTAATAATTATCGAGGCATTTATCTTCCGTCAACATCCTATAAAATCCTTTCAAATATTCTATTAGCAAGATTGACCCCATACGCAGATGAAATTATTGGAGATCATCAGTGCGGATTTAGACGAAATCGATCAACTATCGATCAAATATTTACCGTTCGCCAAATACTCGAAAAAAAAAAAAAAGTGGGAATACAATACCTCGGTGCATCAACTATTTATTGATTTTAGAAAGGCGTACGACTCAGTCAGGAGAGAAACATTATACAACGTTCTTACAGAACTTGGAATACCGAAAAAGCTAATTAGATTAATTAAGATATGTTTAAATGAATCCCAAAGTAAAGCTCAAGTAGGAAAATGTTTGTCCACGAGCTTTCAGGTCGAAAATGGCCTGAAACAAGGAGGTGCGTTGTCGCCATTATTATTTAACTTTGTTCAGAAATTAGCAACCAGGGCTTAGAGTTGAACGGTATTCACCAGGTCATGGCATATGCTGATGATGTAAATTTAATACGGGATGATAGGAGCACAATAGACAGAAATTCAGAGATCTTATTAAACACTTGCAGGGACATCGATTTAGAAGTAAATACCCAGAAAACTAAATACATGGAAGTGAGTCGGGACCGTAATACAGCAAATTGTGGAGGCGTTAAAATATTAAATAATACTTTTAATAAAGTGGATAGTTTCAAATATCTAGGATCAACATTAACAGAGGAAACTTATATTCACGAAGAAATTAAATGTCGACTAAAAGCAGGGAATTCATGTTACTATTCGGTTCAAATTCTCTTGTCGGCGCGAATTCTGTCGAGGAATTTGAAGCTTAAAATATACAAAACTATAATCATGCCTGTTGTTCTGTATGGTTGCGAAACATGGTTGCTTACTCTGAGGGAAGAACATAGACTGAAAGTATTTGAGAACAAGATCCTGAGACGAATTTTCGGATCCAAGAGGAACGGGAATGGGGAATGGCGGAAACTTTGTAACGAGGAACTACATAATTTATACGGTTTACCGAACATTGTTAGGGTCGTCAAGTCTAGGAGGCTTAGGTGGGCAGGTCATGTAGCTAGAATGGAAGAAAGTAGAAACGCTTTCAAAGTCTTGACTGGAAGACCAATCGGAAAACGAGCATTAGGAAGACCTAGGCGCAGATGGGAGAATAATATTAAGATGGATCTCGCAGAGATTGGAATACAAAGAAGAAACTGGATGCAGTTAGCTAAGGATAGAAGTGAATGGAGAGCTTTTGTGAACGCCGCATTGAACCTCCGGGTTCCATAAGCCATAGAGTTAGTTAGTTAGTTAACCCTAGATAGTCAATTAAAAACGACAATACAGTGCAAGAATATTAAGAGAGAACAAACATTGTCATTATAAGATTTACACAAACCATGATTAAAAGTAATCTTAGGACCAGGGGTAAAAGTGAGGGGGAATGCCAGGGTCGCCGTCCTCCCAGTTTTAAACAATATATGTGGCTTCCCCAATTTCTAAAAAATACAATGAGCAAAGATAGGCATGGGAGACGGCGTGCCGTCGTGCGTCCTCCTACCGTTTCAGATCCACTTTTACCCCTGCTTAAGACCAACATTAGAACTCAAATATATAAATTCATACTAAGATCAATTTTATTATATGATCACCATGTATTCAACAGATGAAACATAAATGAAATTCTCAAAACAGAATGAAACTTAATTATAGACGATACATCATATTATGTATGGACCAAAAGATCAAATATATAAAACGTCCGATCTCAAACATATAGATCAAGAAACCAAGTTAAACATAAAATATTTAAACAAATTGAGTTGAAAGGATTTCGAAGAACATCATTGTAATGAAGGGAATAAAACCATCACAGCTAAGCTCATCGATGGCCTTGTTACCAACAGATATCTTTAGAAAGTAGTTTAAGACGCACAGAATCTGACTAAAAGTGGCCAAACTCGTCTAAAAATATAACTAAATTAATGGTTATCAGAATTTAACAATAAAGTAAGAAAAACGTTCTTTACTTTAACGAACTTAACTAAAACATTCTTTATATGTTGTAACGTTCTTCTTGGCAATCTGAAATCAACACTTTTATCACTTATACTTACATCAATCATCAATCAAGATATTTAAATTTCATTTTAGTCTGTTATTGACGAAAAATTCTAAAACCTCTTGAATTATTTCCTTCATTTCCATGCATGAATTAATACTAGCCACGTTTTGGTGGTATTACTGGTTCAACACACCATTAAAAATACAGAGCAGAGCCGAATACACTCGAAAGAAATCATACATATACTAAATAAGCGTTAAACCTAACTCTGGGAAGACAAGTTTTCGAGTTCGCGATTTCCTTTTAGGTTAACGTGTAGGCAACAATGGTACAAGTGATATGGATATGTGGTGTGGTAACATAAATGCTGCTGCAAGCACAACTACAAAAAGTAACAAGCTATACTTTCTCTCACTTTCTACTAAAAAAAAATGGTTGAATAACATATTCATCTCCTGTTAAGCAGTTACGGGTTAGCTGTTACGGGTTCAAAATTGACAATATAAGTATATCTAATAGCTAAACCATACATTTACTAGCTAATCAAGGTATAAAAAATTGTTAGATTTAGCCATAAAATGGTTAAATTGTCAACACTGAATACAGAACATAAGTCATGGTTTCTACAATAGTGTTTGCAGTGTTTGTCTGTTTTGAGACCGATGCAAGCTTTCTCCACAGATGGGACCACTAACCACCACGAAACACTCCTTAATCACAAACAAAATTCCTTTCCATCCACAAACAGAAAAAAAGAAACATCTAAGGGCCCAACAACCACTTTACCAATATAAACAAAGAAGCGATTTGCGAAGATCAACAACACCCCAACAAACACAAACAAAGAAGCACTTTAAGTTTGCACAACAAACACAAGCCAGGCCAGCGTTTGCAACTCTTATCATACAATCACACACAAGCATCACGAAATACAAGGGACAAAGTAACTTTAAGGCTCTTTCTCCTTAAAATCTGAGAGTGATATAAACTGACTAAACACTAGACTAGATAAGAAAATAGAGTAGGCTATTGATACGAGCTCCAGAGAAATTCATGAGGGTCATTATCGCAAATCTGAAGTTGTCCAAGGGCACAATTTGCACTGTAGTGCAAGAGGTTTAATGAGAAAAGAGCGGTTCATGTCATCGTTCATTCAGGTACCACAGCTTCTTCGAACAAAGGAATCACTAAACAAGGTCGAACATCCGGGATACTTACCTTGTATACTAGTAAAGTTCCAAATCCTACTTTAAGTAGTATATCCCGTTTCACATATAGTCGATTTCTTCTATACATGGGCAGTTCGGTAATTTCTTTGAACTCCCCCTGCTGGATTTTACAACAGTACCTCTTCTTTCTCCCATCGCTCTTTTGACCGCATTTGCGGGGTTGCAGTGTCGCACCACCCACTGTGTCTGTCTCTCACTCACTCTCCCAATACTATTGCTAATGTAAAACAGGTGTCAGGCCTCCGTACTTTGCTACAATTGAGTATAATATATACAGGGTGGCACAAAAGTATGTATACATCCTTGCATTGGTCAAGTATCACATTCTAGTTTATGGATATATTTGCTTCGACTGTTTCGGGATTAAGTTACGAGTAAAAAGACGTTAGGAACAAGTAATAAAGAAACTAGGTCTACTTCTCTGATAACAATAAGAAATGATATAAAATACAGTGAGTTGATCAGTAGGGACTGCATACCTACTTTTGGCCACCCTGTATATAAAAAAATATGTATATATTGAACAGCAATATTCTAATTACTGACTGAAAGGACAGCGTTTGGAATTGTGGCAACTAAGTAGTCCACGTGGAGTTGACGAGCGGTTGTCAAATTCTGGAAATGACAGTTCTAGTTGGCCATTTAGTTATAGGGGGTGTTTCCCGCAAGATCCCGCAGACGATAACTTATTTATGGCAATAGCCTCAACACGTAGAAGGCGAAATCCTTTATATACAAACTGCACACGTATAGACGGAATCGACGTTACCTGTGTAGTGAAAAATGTTAAAATATAACCAATAGAATTTTCTTTCTGACGCGGATGATACTTTCAAGCTTCCAAAGCACGATATTAGCAACTGTAAGTAAATAATCACTTGGAATAGTGAATAATGAACATTGCACACACATACATTTCAATAGACATGTAACAATTTACTAATGCGCACCTTAATCCAGCACGTTCAGGATCACGGCCCTGCCGTAGCAATTTTTGCAGGATTACCGTACATAAATCATTTCACATAAAAATACAAACGATTAAAAGAATGTGTTTACGCGCAGGGCCGTAACTTGTCGGGGGAGGGGACAACTGCCTCCTAGGTAAGCTCCCAGACATTCAAGAGGTCCCATTTTAAGACAACATAAACAAACATAAACATAAACATTTACATAAACAAACCAGTACACATAGGTAAATAAAACAAAAATGAGTCGTGGGCCCATTTCAGTAAAAAGAAAGTCTACTATTAGGGGCCCTAGAAATAATATTTATTCATATTGCTTTGAGATTTGTCAATATTGTCCCCTTAATTAATTTGTCATCTATGGAACAGGCCAGAGGCGTAAATAACGGCCTCGCAGAATTTACAGTGCGGGAGGCCCCACAGGCTCCGGGGATCCAATAAAGAGTAAGAGAAAGATGTAAAGAGGGGCCCAAGAATTAGAAAAACAACTTTTTCTAGGGCGGTCAAATACGCGCATTAATGTTTGCTCCCCCCAAAAAATCTAAGTTACGCCGCTGTTTACGCGCATTCTGCGCATTCTGAACCTGCTCAGATGAAATAAATATCTACAAAGTATTATGTTAGTTTCTTAAATCATGAATTGTCGAAGAACCAATATTGAAGTCACATATTAAGACGTTTCCGCCCCTCCCTTATGAAAATGATAAAATATCCTTAGTTTTTGTTGTAAAATGAGAATCACATGCTTATGCTTATTAGTTTTATTAGCAATTGAAAAATTCGTGCTTGTCTTCGAGAACATTTTATAGTACAGTTTACTTTATGTACTCAGTTGTAATGTTGTGCAAACGTGGTATGTAACCCGCTAGAAAACTGGAAACACTGTACTGAAATGAAACTGAAAGTCACGACAAACACTTTGTGAACTAAAAACACGGACAGCCATGGCGTGACTTTGCGTCAAGGTCAACAAATGTCCGAATCCACTCGAGACAAAATCGCGAGTTGCTCGATGCTTAGTGCAGTATTACAGAATGTGCTGAAGGATAGAACGCCGCATTTTGGGGCGCTACTGTAAGAAACTTAAATACGTGTTATAATAGTGTAGCTAGCAACACGCAAGCTAGTGTAGAATGTCATTTTATCGGAACCTGAACCAAAGAATGCAGGAACTGAGTATAAGTATGCAAAGTAAATAGTTGCCTATTCGGTGGACTGTCTACTATCAAGCTGGAGTAGAACGTAATATTGTGCAATGAAATAAAATACTGCATACCTACCCCATGCCGTAAATGTCGCCAACACCTAGTGGACCACTTGCCGGTAAATGGCGATCGTCGATATAGCGAAGCGTCGGATTGAAGCTAGTGTGCCAGTATTATCTATTCCAGGCAACCTGATAGGAAACTCCCCTTCCTCCCACCACTCTCCAGTACGAAGGGCAAAGCAAGCCGTTGACCTTCACAGGAAGGGAAGCTTTTCTAATAAACAGAATCGTGTACACACTAAATTCGTACGTAAATTCGCTCGCACCTGATGGTGAGAACGCACTGCTGTTTTTACCTGTCAACCCCGAATAACAAACAATTACTGTTTTTAATTTTTGTCTTTAAGAAAAGTATTTTTTACTATTCATGTATTAAAGTTTTGGCTTTAGTCCTATTTATTAAGGGGCGCAGTGGCTCAGTGGTAGAGCGTTCACCTCCGATGCTTGCGGTCCATGACCCACGGCCCAGGTCGCGACGTGTGGACTTTGTGGTGGACAAACACCGTGCTTGTGGGTTTTCTCGGAGTTCTCCCGTTTCCTCCCACTTTCTTCATACCACCATTTCACTCATTTCTCATTATCACTGTCTCATTTAGCCTAACCGGCATAACTGTGGGACGTTAAAATTAAAGATTTCATTTCATTTCATTTTCCTATTTATTAAATTGCATTTCTAGAAATAAGAACTAATTCGTTATAAAGTTAATTTCCATCATTGTTTCACTTAAGAATCGGGAGAGCAAGCAAACCACTCCCGTCGACATTATATCTTTATTTACAATTTCAAGGAAGGTATTTACAAGGCTGTCTGAGTATCGAGTGCGCAGACTATCGACCTGTGCAAATATTGTATGAATTTAGCATGTGTGGTATCTATATTATATATAGTGTCGGTGAAATTAGTGCATATTAAATTGTATTTTGTATCCATTATATTTTGCATAGTTTATATTATCTGAAATAAATTTTAGTCCATATTAAATTGTAAATAATTGCGTATTTAGGCTTTGTAAAGCGACAATTCATGATGCTTACACTAATTCTGTTATAAAACATGAGCCCGGGAAAGCGTTATGAAGTATTAAGAAGCGTTGCATTTTGAATATATTCCATGCTTTAAGAAAGCAACAACCTAATTTAACTGTTGAAGAATTCGCCAACATGACTGGAAAACAGACAAGTGTAGGAAAGGCAACTGTTTATAGAAGTAGGCGGGAGGCTAAATTTAATGAAAATAAATTAAGAAGTCTCAAAAATACGCGTACAAGTATTTCCCCTCTCGGAAAACTATGACGACTTCACGAAATCGGCAATTCGATCAAAGGTACACCAGGTCTTTTCCCACAATGAATTGTCAACGTTAAATAAAATTCTGATAGCTATAAATACCGATGATGAACTGCCCTGCTTTTCTCACTCAACTCTACATAGACTGTTGAAAATAATGAAATTCAAGTATATATAGCGCAATAAAAGGTCTGTTGTAGTTGATAGGGATGGCATAGTATTATGGAGGAGAAAATATTAAGAAGTACAGAGCAGCGGGTAGGACAATCTACTATCTTGATGAGACACGGGTAAATGTTTCTCATACCGGGTCGAGGGTAATGATAGATGAAACTGTGAATTCTACTAAACAAGCCTTTCTTTCTGGACTCTCCACTGGACTTAAGAACCCAACCAGTAAAAGTAAAATGTTACCTTGGTTTCAAAACATACTTCCACATCTAGAACTGAACTGCGTGATAGTCATGGGTAACGCATCTTATCACACTGAAAACGTAGATCGGGTTCCCACCATGTCTTGGGCAAAAATAAAATAAAAGAATGGCTTCTAAATAATAGCATTTCTTATGACGACACGTTCGTTAAAACTGAGTTAATTAGTCTTATACCTCCTGCAGCCAAAAGTGAATGCTGCAAGTATAAAGTGGGCAAAATGGCGGCCTCTTCAGGTAGGGAAGTTTTCAGAATAGCCCCTACTAGTGTACATTTAATTCAATTGAACTGATTTGGAGTCAAGTAAATGGACATGTGGCACGAAACAATAAACGTTTTACACTTAGTGAAGTGAATACTCTTTTGGAGGAAGGGTTAGAAATGGTAACAAGTGAAAAGTGGAAAGATTATGTGCAACATGTAGTGGAGATGGAAGAAACGAAATACTGAAAACTCGACAGGATAACTGACGAAGTTACAGAAAAATCGTTATTAACCTTGGATACAACAGTGACGACTCTGGCAAGAGTGACCAAAGTATGCATACAGAACCCCTGGAAAGCAGCAACTAATACTAATACATTTTACTCAGTATTATTTGTCCTTTCGTGTGTATTTATGTATGTTGATTTGAAGTCAATGCAAGTCAGCACCCATTAATTGCATTGACCTCCATACAAGAGTTCTGTGAGAACTAAAAACTTTTGTTGGGGCCGTGGTGGCTCCGTGGTAGAGCGTTCACCTTTGGGACATAAGGCCCTGGTTCGATCCCAGCTCGTGCTTAGTGGGATCTGTGGTGGACAAGCACTGCTTTTGCAGATTTTCTCGGAGTTCTCCTGTTTCTTCTTACTTTATTCTTTGCACTGTTTCTCGTCATCACAGTCTCCTTTAGCGTACCCGGCATAACTGCGATACGTAGAACTCAAAGATTTCATTTCATTTCCAAACCTCTGTTACTCTCAATCCCCCACAACGGTCGTCAGCACTATTGACAACTCCGTTTTTATTAAAATAGTCAAGTAACAATTCAAAAGTCAATTTGCTCTTTTTAGTCCAGTCCCTGTCCATAAGACCCGTAGGAATTTTGAGGTGGACTAAGTTTCTCTTCAGATCCAAGTAAGACACGTCTCAGTGATGGAAAAAATCTTGGGTGATCATCTGGCAACCCGGGCATAAGTTGGCAAATTGGAAATTCAATATGGCGGCCATGCGAAAATGCCATATTTACCTAAAACACGAATACCTCATCATTAAATGAAGCTAGAAACTTCATTCTTGCACCGAATTCAAGATAATGAACACTGTAATCAAGAAACATTCGTTACGTCGAAACATAGTGCCGCCATTTTTAAATATAGCGGCAGGTTTTTCGAAATTTCGATTTTTTTCGTACAATATTATCATTTATTCGAAGATAACTACGAAACTATAAGAGATACCATAAACATACCTAAAATAAACGGGATAGAGCATAATGAGAGCTTTCCAACGGTACCAATATCTTTTCTCTATCTTTAAATTTGACGGAGTTATTGAAATTTTAGTAGCTCAAGGTGTTTGGCTTCAGATTAAGTTAAGAAAGGTTAAGCGCTAAAGCAAAACTATCCATGATTTTTCTGCACAAGTTTTAATGCTGATAAATTACTCTAAGATCTTACAGTGAGATTTCTAGGTAAAAGTGCAAATGGTTAATAATAATAATAATAATAATAATAATAATAATAATAATAATAATAATAATAATAATAATAATAATAATATCGTGATTGTTAAAATAATAATTCAACAATTTCAGTAGAAAAAAGCAATATAATTAAAAGTGATATAAAGTTAGTACACTAATACAAATAATAATAAAAGCACCATATTTATAATATAACAAAGCTTTATGAAATTACTTGGTTTTGGTTTCCTTACAATCCTGTGATGAAATATTTTGATCGGTCTCGTTGATGGCAACTAATTAAATGTTATTAATATGTTCGTTGCATATTTTGTCTACATGGATTGAGTTACAGTTCGTAACGTTACCGATTATTACAAATCATTTTGCACTTTCAGAAGGTCGTAAAACTAACAATTTTTTTTAGGCATTTGCATCGTCTTGTAGAATAGCTCTTGCAAGTACATGTTCGAATAACATCTTCTGGTAGCTCATTAATGCTAGTATCCGGTGTGAGCGATGAATCATATGCATTGTATGTCCATCCAAAATCCGTTGGATCTAATGGTTCTTCTGCGCCTAACACGGTAAAATACGAATATACCATGTAAAAGGATCTTTTCAGGTGACCCTGTAATGACGAACTGGTGCAAGGTAATTCCTGTAAGCTATGAAGACTACTTTGATTCATAATTTCAAATCGGAGAGTGTCAAATGTCTTAGATCTTGAGCCTGATTTTACAACCCTGACCAAATATTCTTCATCAAGTTCCAAGCACTTAGCACTTGGAGGAAGACTTCGTCCAAATTTGCACAGATACTTTTCCGGTTCTACCTTAAGAGCGGATATTTTGTTATCTATCTTACTGGTAACATCAGACCCTGTAAGAAAGTGTGCTGCAAGAAGGACATCTGTTGCTGCACCTATTTCGTTGACAAGTGTGTGATTTGGTATAATATCGGATCTCGATTTTCGCATCCATAATTCTGAAAGTCCATTTTCATGTAGGATCTTGTAAAAATGAATCAGTAAAACAAACAAATCGGTGTCATTTGAGAGCACTACAACGCGTTGCATCCCATGCTTAACCGCATGGAAAACGTGAGGGATAATGCGTATGTCAGCCTCCTCAACAGCTACTTTGAGAGTTCCTGATATTTCCGTGAATCTCTTATCTTTGATTGATACAGCTGGAGTAGGACCACCGTCAAGCAAGACGCCACTGAGAATAGTTTCCCAATCTCGATTTATTGTAACTGTCTTCAAAAATTCAGCCAGAGCAGAATGAATCAAAACTTTGTTCTCAGATGATGCCCAAAATCTGTCCATCTGTACAGGAAGTGTTGTGGTAGTGCTTATTGATGTCAATGGTAGTGGCTGCACGGAAGATCTTTCCCTCTCAGCACTTTTGATTGATGTTGGAAGATAGCTATCAAACACATAGTCGACACGGCTAAATTTGCAGGTATTATTTACAATGGTGTCAAGTGATGTGACCAAGTCTTTAAAAGTGACATTTCCTTCAACTTTCAGTCTTCGAAACTGGTTCATTACATCAACTACAACACAGGTTTCGAGAGGATCATTTTTCTGGAAATTTATGGCCGTGGTATATATTATCAAAATATTCATAAGCTGAGACTTTGAGGGTTTCGTAGTGGCGCCGTTCTCATCTAGTAAGGGTGAAGGTGAAATATCATAACTAAGAATTTCTGCCATCGACAATCCTCTCTCCTTGGCAATTTCTACTTTTCTTTGAACCAGTAATTGATCCTTAATAACGCTTCTCAGTTTTCTTTTTCATCTGCATGCTAGGTTGTGTTATATTTCGAAATGTGGGAAGATTTTGTCTGTGAATGGGTGCCATCAGTGATTTCGAGCGAGATATAAACCTTTCCTGTCGGAATGTGGCAAAAGCTTCTTCTGCAGTCATCAAAAGTTGTAAAAGTTTCTTAGCACTCGATTCCGGGACACACTCATTGGTTAGAAGGTTGTGAAACTTCACTTCGCCATTCACAATATATGGATTTTTTCTGCTCTCAATGTACTGGAACATGTTTTGGATGCTTTCTTCCATTTTATTTCTGAGCCTTCCCGTTAATTCATGATGCATTTTTAACTCATAATCACACGGTATAACATTAAGAACAGACTGAAATGTTTTTCGTATGAGCAGTACTTTATGGTAAGCAAGCTCCCATTCTGCAATATATTCCTTCCTTTTTGTTTGGCCAATAATCCCTCTAGCTGATTTTTCAGAACGATTTATTGTCTGTTCGAGAGCCATGTCAATACCTACAGCATTAAATTTTCCACTTGTCCTTCGTACAAAAAATGTCCTTGTTTGAACTTGTTATATATTTCAGGATGGCGTGTTTCAAGATTCAGCATTTGCTCAAAGAATAGTGAACCCCATCTTAAATAGTTTATTCTGTCAAATACCTGAAAAACTGGAAGGATATCTTTTAGTGTTTGAAGATAGAGACTCCAATTACCTTCTCTGTCAGCTCTTATGAGGTTCTTTAAAAGACTTATTAGATGTAAGAACCCCTCAAGGAATTGACACTGCTCAGACATCCTCATCTGCTCTTCAGTGAAAACATTTTAAGGCTTCCAAAACTTCCTCTGATGCTGCAATCAGCTCTTTAAACTTTGCTTGCGCATCTTCTGTTGTTGAGTGACTCATAGCAGTAAGAACTTCTGCAACTCTTGTAGGTAACTGATAATCATCGTCAGAAGTATGCAAAAATGCTTTCCACTTTAATCTCTCCACAACTTCTGCTAACATTAACATTCCTTTGAGTGACCTTACATAATTACTCCCTTGAAGGACACTTTCAGCAACTTTAACACCAAACACGTGATTTTCGATGAGAACATTTTCTAATCAACTCCCATTTATGTACTTACCAATACAAGAAAGTAAAATTTTGGTCATATGGAAAGATCCCAAGAGCAGCACTAGGTTTGGAAATTCATTTGAAACTAACTGAATTTCTGCTGCAATATGAAAAACGCCTTCATCACATGAAATTGGCAGAGCTGGTTGATCGAGAACTGAAAGCAAGCTTTGAAAGTTTTTCATACATGAATATACAGTATCATAAGATGTTACTGGATAAGGCAAAATAGGGAGAAAACCAACTTGTTGTAGTGGAACATCAACTTCTGAAACAACAGCATGAATTCCAGACCATGTCAATGTTTTTTTTTTGTTTGTTTGTTTGTTTGTTTGTCAATCCTCCAACAGCTTGCAACATACTTATCACTACCTCTTCTTTCTTGATCTCATCACACGGCAAAGTGTAAGCATCTTCAATGATTTTAAGATCCTGTGGAATGTTTAGCGGTGTTGATGGTTTCTACTAATCTCTAATTTGTTGACATGGTAAAAGGACACCAGTTCGTTTTCTGAGTTTGCTAAGAGCTACTTCAGATAGTGGTGGCTTACTAGGATTTACACTTGGAGTTTTCTGGAATAATACCATAGCAGTATCATGCGTGCCCTGTAGACCGAAAAGGCTTGCCTCTTCGTGGTCAAAGTTGTCCATAGCACCTACAGTAAAGTTACTACTGACAAAATGACTTGGAAGTGCAAGGTTCTGTGAGCATGCCATCATAGTGTATTGTGCAAGATTATGACGAGATTCCATAACTTCATTATAGCTGACTGATATCCCAGCTTTATTGAATAATGTTATCAGCTGTTTGCTCTTACATTTTTCATGAATTGAATGGCCAGTCATTAAATGCAAAGGGGTTTTCCTTTTTCCCTTATGAACATTATAAAACATTATCTGGAAAAGGACTTTAACTCGATTTGTTATAGGAGTTTCTCTTCTATCGTTGTTGTCTTCAATTTCACTGCATTCTGCTTCTTCTTCGTCTGAGCTCATAAATGCTTGACTGTTATTATTGATGTGAGAAAACAGTGTCAATTTATCCACGTTGAATACATGAGATAAAAAGTCAATTAGCGGTTGGGGAATAGGTGTTGTCTTCCATGACTTTTCTAGTTGATTCGCATCTCCAAATTCATTGTCTAGGTTGAAGTCTGTTTCCAAAAGTGATTTTCTAATTAGCTTTCCAGCCTCTCCGACAGAAGAAACAGAACGTAGTTTGTCAGCTATTTCACCAATAGTGAGGTTTGATGAATAAACAAGTTGGGACTGGTTTCTTTGTAGTGGTTGGCAAAATTGAATAGAATCACCAAATATATTTTTCATGTATAGTTTGACCTCTTTGTTAGTAATTACATTCTCTCCAGCCTGCTTGTTAACATAATCACGAATCTCAGAAAGGGTTAGGCCATAGCCATTATTTAGAATGTTCTGAAAAAGTAGTCGACTATCCTCCATTAATTGACTTTTTGTTTTTTAGTATATATTCTTAAGGCAGAACCGGAAAAGTATATGTGCAAATTTGGACGAAGTCTTCCTCCAAGTGCTGAGTGCTTGGAGCTTGATGAAGAATATTTGGTCAGGGTTGTAAAATCAGGCTCAAGATCTAAGACATTTGACACTCTCCGATTTGAAATTATGAATCAAAGTAGTCTTCATAGCTTACAGGAATTACCTTGCACCAGTTCGTCATTACACGGTCACCTGAAAAGATCCTTTTACATAGTATATTCGTATTTTACCGTGTTAGGCGCAGAAGAACCATTAGATCCAACGGATTTTGGATGGACATACAATGCATATGATTCATCGCTCACACCGGATACTAGCATTAATGAGCTACCAGAAGATGTTATTCGAACATGTACTTGCAAGAGCTATTCTACAAGACGATGCAAATGCCTAAAAAAATTGTTAGTTTTACGACCTTCTGAAAGTGCAAAATGATTTGTAATAATCGGTAACGTTACGAACTGTAACTCAATCCATGTAGACAAAATATGCAACGAACATATTAATAACATTTAATTAGTTGCCATCAACGAGACCGATCAAAATATTTCATCACAGGATTGTAAGAAAACCAAAACCAAGTAATTTCATAAAGCTTTGTTATATTATAAATATGGTGCTTTTATTATTATTTGTATTAGTGTACCAACTTTATATCACTTTTAATTATATTGCTTTTTTCTACTGAAATTGTTGAATTATTATTTTAACAACCACGATTTATTATTATTATTATTATTATTATTATTATTATTATTATTATTATTATTATTATTATTATTATTATTATTATTATTATTAACCATTTGCACTTTTACCTAGAAATCTCACTGTAAGATCTTAGAGTAATTTATCAGCATTAAAACTTGTGCAGAAAAATCATGGATAGTTTTGCTTTAGCGCTTAACCTTTCTTAACTTAATCTGAAGCCAAACACCTTGAGCTACTAAAATTTCAATAACTCCGTCAAATTTAAAGATAGAGAAAAGATATTGGTACCGTTGGAAAGCTCTCATTATGCTCTATCCCGTTTATTTTAGGTATGTTTATGGTATCTCTTATAGTTTCGTAGTTATCTTCGAATAAATGATAATATTGTACGAAAAAAATCGAAATTTCGAAAAACCTGCCGCTATATTTAAAAATGGCGGCACTATGTTTCGACGTAACGAATGTTTCTTGATTACAGTGTTCATTATCTTGAATTCGGTGCAAGAATGAAGTTTCTAGCTTCATTTAATGATGAGATATTCGTGTTTAAGGTAAATATGGCATTTTCGCATGGCCGCCATATTGAATTTCCAATTTGCCAACTTATGCCCGGGTTGCCAGATGATCACCCAAGATTTTTTCCATCACTGAGACGTGTCTTACTTGGATCTGAAGAGAAACTTAGTCCACCTCAAAATTCCTACGGGTCTTATGGACAGGGTCTGTATTATTTATCAATTGGCTAAACTCAAGGCCAACGAAAGGGCCGGGTGAGGATTGCAACCGCACAAGGCGCCAAATTTTAGGGGATTTTAGGGGCGTCAAATTCACTACGATGGTTAAGCTCCAATAATTATAATTTTGCTTGCAAACGGCAGACTCAGACATAGGCCTGTTAAAATTACGTAGCATCTGTAGTTACTACTTCCTGTCAGGCTTCAATCAATCTGGGATTGTTTTTCTAAGTCCACCATAACAAATTTTCCCCCTTAATAAACCCAGAAGACTCCAATGTTGATGAATCATGTATGTATGATGCTTTACCGTACATTTATCACCGCGTATTAATAAACAACAAACGAAAAAAGATACTTTGCCACCATCACATCAGGTGCACGTACGAAGAGAAAAACGTAGGAAAATGATTTCATTGAAAAATAATCAATAGAAACCAGGGCATTTGCCTAGTTGAGGCGCCCGGGGCGACACGCATTTATTCACTATTATCAGTGTTTATACATATGGTTATTTTTCTTCAGGTTCTTTTTAATGTAAGAACACATGTATATAAGACAGAAAACAAGAAGTGTTTTATTATTATTATTATTATTATTATTATTATTATTATTATTATTATTATTATTATACTTATTATACTTATTATTATTATTATTATTATTATTATTATTATTATTATTATTATTATTATTATTATTATTATTATTATTATTATTATTATTATTATTATTATTTCAGGTTCTATTGTTATTATCTTAACGCACTGATAATTTACCCATACATATTGTAGTTGGTTTCCGATTTTATATTATGAAATTAATGTATCAAAGCAGTAAATACCAATTCAATTACCAACCCTGACATCCCTTGCCATTCCAACATTATGTCACAACCCCGACTGCCAAAAAAGAAGGAAAATAAACAATACAACTGTTCAATAAAATTTCCATTAAAATAATACATGAGCTACTTACTCACTAATGCAGGTAAATGTAATTAAGTGTTTTAAAATACGCAGTGTTATTATGAAAGTTGTAATTTATTATTTAGGCCTATCCATATTTAAATACATTCTATACCTCCGTATGCGGGGGCTGATGGTGGAAGACGGAACACCAACATTCACTTGTACTTGAACGTGGTGGGGGAAAAACTTCTTCTTTTTCCTATCAGCTTATGTGGAATAGAGAATAGTAGCAGGGATTCGTGGAGTCGAAGCTGTTATCTAGAGTCGGGGGTATTGAAGTTACCACCGCATAACAGCGAGGAATTCATTTTGGTCCGCGTTCCTTTGATTTGTCGCGGAGAATCGCGAAGGGACCAACACGAACTATCGCCAATCATATGCATGCGGTTATTATTGTATATTATTTTTCACTGACGAATTGTTACTATAAGGACAATACTTGAGCTCCGGGGGTCAAGAGTAACTCCTGCCTTTACATCATGAAGTGAAAAATCTTGAGATGGGTACGTATAATTGTATAAATTTAGATGGCAACTGTCGTCGATCACTAGTAAGTGAATATGGAAGAACTATAAAAAAAGTAAATAAACGCTTGTCATTTTGTTATACAATTACATGGTGAGTGCATTTGATCTGATTCCAAACAGTTATTGTCAAATATGCACGGTTAAAGGAGCATTCTGATTAGAAATATTAAAAGGACTTCAACGATTTATCACTCTACAAGCTGTGTTTTCTTCCTCACCTCCGTGGCGAATTCGGAAGAACACGCAACTAGTAATCCTAAGTTTGTGGTTCGCGCACAGCTCAAGGCACTATATGTTTTTTCCTTTTCTTAAAAATGTTTTTAGACTCACCTTAATGCAAACAAATTATGTATATAGGCGATTTAACGTATTTTGGGGGAATTATTTTGTAGTTCGTTGGCGTTCCGTCGCTTCTCTGCCGCTGGTGGTATAATTTTCAAAGTGGGTCACCGCAGATCATCGCTGAGGGGCCGCCAATTTTTGGCGACATGTCGCTAGTTGCCTATCGGTGGTCCACCGACGCTTACGGCATAGAGTAGGTTTATCCGCTAAAGAGGTTAGAGGAAGCGTACGTTAAATATAAATACGAATGAATGCAGAAATGAATGTAATGGGAGGAAATGTAAAGAACAATAAATAAATAAAAGTATATGTATACTATAAGCTCATACGAAATGGTATTGAAACAGAAAGTCATAAATTTAAGGTTGATGATTCTACCACTTTGTTAAAAAAAAAATATTTGCTCCAGCCTATAGTTTGAATATAAAAAACAGCTGCAAACACTCGACGAGATCAGTCTGCCTAGATTGATCATTCCTTTCTTCTCTTGGCTGTTTTGGGCCCTAAGAACCTCCGTTACCTCTTTTGGCTGCAATAAACACTAAGAGTTTTCCAGCCGCTCTCTTGACTGCGCTGTGCCTTGATAGTATTCCAATCACTCTGTTGGCTTCGCTGAGCCACAATACAGTGTGTCCGTAAAGTTCGCAACAGAAAGTTTGATTGCGTATATCTTTTGAACCAAGAAGATAAAGAGACCTGACACTTGAAACAAATGTAAGCGTGTTCTATGTAGATATTTTCGAGATCATGACCTATGTTGGAATTTATGACCTTTTTGAATAGTAACGAAAGAAAGTATCGAAAGTGTAAAATGAAAAAAAAAATGTACAAAATGAAGAAAATCAATATTGAGTTGCAGAAAACTTATTTCCTGCGGGTGAATCTCCGTGTATATGTGCAGTATGCTTCAACGTTTATCCATTTGTGTGAAAATGTTACAACGTTGATGCAGTGTTGCCATGTAAAAAGGCTATGTAATGCAAATTCGTAAAATGGTTGGGTTTTTTGACAGAAACGCGGCCCCTGCAAACACTGTTCTCGTACAATTACTGCAACAGGTGTGCTTTAAGTTAATTAATGATATGCAATGAGAATTTGCACATAATTGATAACTTGAAGTCTTATGCAAAATATGCGATAAAAAAATTACTCAAGTACAGCTGGCAATCCTGGAATTCTCGAACTTTAGTTTTCTAACAGCTCTCTTGGCTGCGCTGGGCCCTGAGAGTTTCCTAAACTGCCCTCTTTGTTGTGCTGCGCCCTAAGGTTCCGAAACCAATCTCTTATCTGCGCTGGACCCTAAGGCTCTCCTAAATACCTCACAATTATTAATTCGCTGGATTAAGGGATATAATTCGGTTTTTGGACCAACCTTGTACAGAGAATTTGTAACCTCCCGCATGATAAAAGGTTTTATAATAAAACGGTATAGGAGAAAGTCCAAAATCCCGTGTACATCGGTATCTACCATTCCATCATAAAGAACATTACAATACCCATCTTGTATACACTGAACTAAGAATTTCTGAAATAGAAAAGTCAAAACGTTACCCACATATATAGTTACATTTTTGTCGAAATTTTAAGGATGGCAAACAACACAATAATATTGTGCCTTACCCTACATAAAACCTCAGGAGTTCGAGACATTTCCACTTATGTCAGTTAGCTTTAGTATAATTTGTTCATAAAAGTAATTTTCTGAGCCCTTACCCAGTCACATGAGTAGTATTGATCATTCTTTGGGTGATGCGTCAGCAAAATTTAGAGATGTCTTGGCCTGCGCCAGTATGTCTCTACCCCCTAAAAAAAATTTGGGGAGAGGTTACATAGAATAACTCACTATTCTAAGTTTTGGAACGGGTGCGCTGATTCACCCCATATTTCTAGAGATGGGTACATAGAAGAACTTAAATTTCCGAAATTGACAAAATTAAAATTTTGGTAGGTTAGTATAGGACCATAGTATGTGCCTCTGAAAATTTAAGTGGTCCATTTCATTCCCTTAGTTTCCAAGTCGGATTAGGTTGTATAGAATTTAGGATCAAGTTAAATTAAAAGACGCTGCCGAGGAAAGAATCCGGGTTGAGGAGAATTTTCTATTTTAAAATGTAGTAGAATTCTCTTATTTAGTCATGACTCCGTGCTTCATTTCCTTCATACAAGCTTATAGCATACATGTACTTTTTTCGTGGATCTTTATATTTCCTCCCATTATATTCATTTCAACATTCATTCTTACCTGAATTTAAGATCCCCTTCCTCTAACTTCTTTAGAGAATAACCAAAAGGCATTAACTTAGTGATTTTATTTCGTTTTACAATATTTCTTTACATTCAAGCCTGATAATACATGTAACTTCAACTAGTTACTTAGCATACTTACTTAAGTTCCTGCATTCTTTGGTTTCAATTCCGATAAAATCACATCCAATATTGGCTTGTAACACTATAATACATTTACAAACTTTATACTAGTAGATCATTATAAGTTTATTGAAATGTGTGTGTGTGTGTGTGTGTGTGTGTTCCCGCATTCCTATCCTTGTTGGCACCTGCATATGGTTTAACACCTTACCAGTTGGGACCGGAAAAATTGTTGGGACATTTTCCGGTGCCAACAATTTTTAAGCCTACAGGAGCTTCGTGGCGACCCCCTGGGCCTCCTGGCCGAATTTCGGGAAGGTCCCAATAATTATAGAAAAATGTGAGAATCTGTGTATACCGTGTGTATGTTCTGCCGAATTAGCTGCTTCCTGGTGGTCTCACACTTTAACTAAGAAACGGTGTGTAAATATGACGCATACCGCATTTATTGGCACTGCCCTACTTACGGGATGGAGAAACGTAAGGGGAGTGGAAAGAGGAGGTGAGTCGTGCGGGGGAATAAACACACAAGCAAATTTACACAGTGCTTGTTGGTACCGACGCAACCTTGAAATTTTCGTTTGCGCAGTCGCGTCTACTCACAGTAGCCTGCCTGTCACATGACATAGTTAAAGAGCAGAAGGTGGGTTGAAATCAAGGGGAGGCATTGATCACAATTGGACAAACGTATATGCATATATTTACAACTCGTACTTCCAGAAACGGTGGGAACAGAAACAAAGATTGTGATAAATGAATGGAAGTAGGCTAGCGTAAAACATATACACAGAGCGTGATCTTATCGGGACACAATTATTGTTTCTATCTACACACGTAGTTCGATTTTCTGTTGCTCCATGTAAGAAGGTCTGGGACCAGTGTCTGAAGCGAAAGTTAATTTATTTGAACAATAGCAAAAACAAATGTATCCTAAGAGGTACACTAGAATGGTCTAAGATTGAAGACTTACAAGCACATTTGCAGAGCACAGATTCATACATACCTACATACTATATGTTCCAACTTTCACACTATTTTATTTCCTTCTTTTGTCAAACAGAACTCATTAGTTTAAAAATAATAATAAACTAAATATTTATTTTAACCTTTAACAAACAAAAAAAGCACAGCCGTAGTTTACAGATATGTCGCATACAGATTTACTAAATTAATTCAAACATATGGAGTAGGAAACACGTAAGATGTATGGGTTGGCGAAGGATAGGCAGCGACCGCAGCCCTTGATTGTTGGTGAGAGTGATAGGGCTAACTACGTATTCTGTGAGTCTCAGTAGAATAGTAGTGTGCCTGTATCGAGAAAGTGGTCATAAAATAAAATAAATTAACTAATTTCCAAAGAGACCAAATTATTAAAGCTCGGATATATGGTGTTAGCGTGGTGAAAGTGGTAAGTATGCTGAGTGTGTCGCGAGTAACAACATTTAGGTGACGGTCAAAGTGATGAAATTCTACAAAATTTAGGGGGAAACCACATCATCGAAGAGGAACAGTGGTTAAAAGAAAATCCTTGGTGACAGGTCCCACATACAGCTGTGCGATATTACGATATATCGATTGGTAGATATTTTTAAGTATCGAAAACTTTTAAGATCGATCTTTTTAATATTTCAATATTTTTCAATATTTTGGTATTTTTCAGTATTACAATATTACGATTCTTCGATACTTTTAATGCTTTAATATGTCCATGTTTCACAATATGTCGATATTTTCTATTTAACCTCTTCAAATCCAGGTAATTATCTGCAATCATACAAATTTATATATTTGTGTATTTGTATCGTACGAAAAGCAAATTTGTATATTTTTAAATTGGAGTGTTATAAAACATAGAAACGACGTTTTGTAAGAAGACAGTACGTAGGTATATTTATTTTAATAACCCGAACCTGCCTAATCGAAAAAATAAAAACCTTTGAATTTCAATATATTTGTTATCTAGTGCACTATGTATATTAGAGTTGTTCAACTATCAAAATACGAGCACAATATGTTAAAGGTGTCTACCAAAGGCGGCTTGTAAGGTAAATTACGACAGTAAAAAGTAAAGTGATATTGCGTAAAACAAACAGATGTAATACTTTCTCGTGTTCTGACTGTTGATAACAAAAATAGGAACAGTAAGTAACATTTCTTCTCTCAGTCTGATGCGACAAAACTTTTAAGTTTTACGGACATGACTTCCCTCCGGAGCCGAGTCTCGTGTTGAAATTGTAATATTTATTATTATTAATTCCCTTCTTTCTTCTGTATTTCACATTTGTTTTACTTTACATGCAAATCATCAGGACAGTTTCTATTTTCTCAATACACACAAAAAAATCTTTCACTTAGCGCACTTGAAACTTTTTGATTTCGAACACCCAACCTTAGTCCATCTTTGGTAGTTTTTGTCTTCAGCTTTCTTTCTTTACATATCTGCATCATATTCATCCGTTTCTTCAGATCCTTACGCAAGAGTTGTTGGTTGATTCAGGGCTTAGCATCCTATACAGCACCGAGACTATAGGAAACATGAAATGCAGCTTAACGCGGGATCCTAACCACATGAGGTCCCACCAGAAATCGAACCTGGGTTTTACGCACTTAAGGCGCGCATGCTAACCATGTAACCACTAGGGAATATGAAAGCGGAAGTCCAGTAAATCTTTCTAAGAGTATCCGAAATTAAAATTGTATTTTCTATGGACTATCAACGAATTCACTAAATACACTTCCACTCAATGCCCATATACTCAACGTACCAATATTTGTTCTTCCAGATCTACAGATGCTTAACTATTTAACAGTCACACCTGGAGTTGGAAACACGTCATATATCTGGGTCACCAAAGATTACGCGGCCACCACAGATCTGAGACGATGGTAGTGGCGTGTTACGGCCAACTCCATGCTACGTGAGGGGTAGTAGAACGTAATGGACAGTGAGCTGAGCAGTGTTATTGTAAAATGAGAGTTCTATTTAGTTTTCAAGGAAGGAAAATTGTTTCTCCGTCAATTTCTGCTAGCGCGACAAAACTTACAGGCCTGTTATGTGTGCCGCAAAGGACAGTGTCCAAAGTGATTACAACCTACAAAACTGATGGCAAATCCTCATCCGCGAAGTGAAAGAGTGGATGGAACAATACTGCCGTTGACAGATCTCGCCAAGCCTTACGGCGTATTGTCACTTTGAATCATCGTCTGACTGCGGAGCAAATAATGGAGAAACAAATAGCACCTTCCTCAACCGGCGTCGACAATCAGTCTGCCAAGTTACATGACATGAATATGACTGACATGGATGGCCTTCATAATGGACCATGATGCTTTGGCACAATGTCAACAGTGCAACATGTCGACGGCTCTGTGTCGTTGTTGTTTCAAATATGCTGTTTTCAGTAGATTCTGTGCTGACGCATACCGGTTGTGCCAGTGCCCGTGATTATGTCGTCATTTTTGGGAATCAGATATTTTATTGTCCAATTGTCTCCGTTATGAAACAGAAGAACACCGAGAAAACCCATTGAATACAAAGAAGTTTTTCCGCACCTGAGGTATGGGTAGGTAATGCAAAAGCTCAACCCTCCTAGCATCCTGCAAACAGAGCAAAGACATTAACACGCTGTTACAAATCTTTACAGGAAAAAATAACTGGAGAACGAGTAATTTCGTTGAGAACTTGTACCAAAATTGTAAACCAAGTATTCCAATTCCGACTGTCAACGAAGGTCATGATTTTTTGAAACTGTTCACAGCTGAGAAATTTAGAAACGAAGAAAAATGTTATTTTATAGAAAGAACTCGACTAAAGAAAAGATAGCATCCGTCTAATTAACGTTTGAGGAGTCCAGTGGGAAATGCGGGATGTCCACTTTTGGGCGAAATTTCTATTTTCATGCCATCTTGTTGAGCACGCTGTGAGTTTCATTCAATATATCGAAAAGGGGGAAAAGGGTTACTGTTAGCCTGCTATAGCAGTTTAAAAATCCTTTTAAAATGGAAGGAGGTATCGTCATCACTTACAGTGGAAGAAAGGGGAATTCATTTTACTCTTATTTTTCGGTCTCTTTTGTCGATAACGTTCAACTGTATTTATGTTCCAGTGTTGACTGATCTTACAGCTAAATGTAGCTTCAACAATCTATTTCTTAAAAAAAATAGTAAGAAAAATCATCTCCCAACATCCATAATCTTGAGCATTTCTGTTACTCTTGCAGTAGTCAAAATAAGGATTATACTTTATTCAGATGCCTTCATTGCATTGCACATGAAAGGCAGGTGTTCATTTTCTTTCAAGTGACATTCATAGTTCGTGTCATTCCTACCTTGAACCTGATAAGAACGTGAGACTGGTGAACATAAAATCAAGAGATCAAATACCAGAGGATTGGAATAATGTAATCAAAGACAGCAGAGTGAAACGTACACCATATAAAGTAAGTTAATTTACAGTTTCATAATTCGAGATTGGATATCATTCTTACAACCACTGTACTTGGGAAAATGCTCATTCCACTCTAGGCCAATCATGAGAGCTCCTCCGTGGCTAAGCGGTTAGGGTACGCACCTTTGGCGTGGGAGGTCCGGGTTCGATTCCCGGCGGGAGCTAATGTGGTTCGGACTCCACGTTAATCAGTAGGTCCACGTCTCATATAGCCTTGCTGCTGAACGGGACAAACTCAAAATCAACTCAACTCTAGGCCAATCATGAGCTTCGAGTAGAGAAAAGTCACCCATGTTTTGTGATACCTAGGGAGACTTATAATGGACTTTGGTTTTCTTCTGTGATTCACCTACTATTAACAAATGGCCCAACACAACCAGATTTATTGGAGGGAGAATTCTTTAATCCATAAATGACTCGCGTCGGAAAGCTGGACGCTTTTACCATAAATTGTATTAATATTGAAATATAGCATATAATGTGGAAACAATAACACTGCACGGAAGACCCGGGTTCGGTTCCCGGTGGGAGCTCATGTGGATCGGATTCCACGTTAATCAGTAGGTCCACGTCTCATATAGCCTCGCTGCTGAAAGGGACGCTAAACTGAAATTCAACTCAACAACTCATTAACACTGCAATAATGCGCGAAGGACCGCATATACATTACTATGAAATAAGAAGAAAAATCTAATGAAAGGAAGGCCAGGATTGAAAAATCATATTATGCATCCGTGATATTGATCTGTCATGGGCATGCGTGCAATACAGGTATATCCAATAAATTGCTATTAAATGAGTTAAAGTATATAACTATTGTTCCAGAACCCGATTTTTGAAATTCTAATGTCGTCAAACTTGCTTAAGCAACTGCACCTTTCCGTAAGCAATGTCAAATAGTCGTGTATAAGGCGTTGACTCTCAGGTCAACAAAGTCAATGAAACTTTGTACCCCACTTGTTCTCCTTGTTTCACTCTCCCATACTTGATATTGATTAGAGGATAAAAGTACATTTCCAAGATTTTCGTTGTACATTAAGGAACTGGGTAAATCTGTTGAGAACAGTTTGAATAGGATGCTATGACCAACATCATAATTATTGGTGGGATTTACAAGATCGTTTCCTCTTTCTTAAAGTGAAGTTGCCTATCTAGGAAGAAAAATGGTAGAATCTGTATGGTTTGAATGTCTTATGCAGCCTATACGCTTAAGCCTTCTATACAAAACTCAAAAAAGAAGAAGGGGCCGCGGTGGCTCAGTGGTAGACCTCTGGTGCTTGGGGTCCCGGGTTGAAACCCTGCTCCCGCCAAGTGAACTTTGTGGTGGACAAACCCCGTGTGCGTGGGTTTTCTCGGGGTTCTCCCGTTTCCTCTCACTTTCTTCATTCCACCATTTCATTCATTTCTCATAAGCACCGTATCCTTTAGCCTAGCCGGCATAACCGTGGGACGTAAAACTCAAAGATTTCATTTCATTTTCATAAAAGAAGTAATTAGCGGAGTAAAGGAGAACAAAGATGTCATATTTTTAATAATATTATTTATAATTTGATAAACAATTGCCTCTTTTTCCGTTACTTTGCCTGCAATAGACCCGTTTTTTCCCAGTATATACCAACCTCATGTCAGTTTTCTTGTATTCTTTTACTTACAATAATATATATTGAACATAAGATTTTGTAAGCTAGTTTCCAATATAATAAAGAACTTGTAAACCAAATCTGAAGCATTTTCCACGACTAGTTTCCGAAATAAAATGTTTTGGACTTTAAAAATCGTTTCCTGAAAAAATTGTAAAAATGGACATCCCCTTTTCCCCTGCACTCTTTATTTATAACAATTTAAGAAGGGACTACTCGGTAGCCTTATACAAGCTCATGCAAACGATAAGCATACCTGCGACATGCAGGCATTCGACCTATGTTTGCGCCATGAGTGACAGTATTTCTTGTCGAATGGCCTTGCCGTCTGATTGTCTTTGTATGGTGGTGCTCTTAAGCTATTTGTAGGTAGCGCTTATACGTAATTGTAGTGTTGGTTAATTTAGTTTATTCAGTAATATGAGTAATGTTTTTCGAATCCAGGTTTTCTGCATCGAAGACTGTAACGACAGTGATTTAGCTACAAGGAAACTAAAGAAGGAAACTAAAATTAGCCAAAATTTTTGTGTTGGAAAAAATGCGACCGTAGCTATGCAAAACATAAAACCAAAGAGCCCAATGGGAATGAAACGAAATCTTTCACTTTTACGTGCCACAGTTCTGCCGGCTAAGCTAAAGGAGACAGTAATGGTTATGAAATGGTATAATG
Organism: Thermobia domestica; assembly: GCF_964235325.1. Lineage (NCBI taxonomy): Eukaryota > Metazoa > Arthropoda > Insecta > Zygentoma > Lepismatidae > Thermobia > Thermobia domestica. The sequence continues at coordinate 222,192,584 of NC_137454.1, forward strand.
AAGAAAATGGGGGGAAACTGAGGAACCCCCAGAAAACCCACGCACACGGCGTTTGTCCACCACAAAGTTTATTTGGCGTAATCAAACCAGGCATCCCACTCATCGGAGCCCATAGGGAATAATAGAGAAGAAATGAACGTAACTGGAAACAAAAATAGGTTAGGCCATCACTGCTGAACAAATTGTATTGTGGGAGAGTCGGTAGTACATGGGAGAGAAAAAGGGATAAATACTACAATTTATGATGGTATTAAAGCTGACAATTCGCATATCAGGATGATAAAATTGCTGAGAATCGCAACGATGAAAATTCGCTTCAAGTGGTCTACTTGTGATGGCAAAGAGCTATAATGAATTATATAATACTGTAGGAGAGACAACAACTGTATTTCGTATCGCTATGTGAACACGGTACACTTTGAAACTATGAACATTCAATATTAAAACTGGTTGCAGGAGATATATAGCTTTCGATTACAATAGAGGAATAAGATTAGAGATTACATGTTCTTCGGACGCTGAATACACAACAAAAAAGTTCCATGTATTATCGTATTTGCTTTATGGAGATCAACAATGAAACCGGAAGTAGTATTCGGTTTTACTAGTTTCGCCTTTAGTGCCGAGGTAAGAGTGAAAAAACATATATTTTTGGGACGATGAATCGAATACAAAAAACAGATTTTCGCTATCTATTTTCATTTTTGCTGTATAGAGATTAACGTTAAAACCAGAAATTGTCTACTTTGACCACTACTTAATTAAATTGGTCAAAGACTCAGTGGATCATTGGGACCTTGAATCGATCACAGAAAACCGATTCTCATACATAACGTTCAGTTTTATTTCAATGCAGATCAATACTGACACTAGCAGCAGTAGTAATTTCTTTACCATTTCCGCTTTAATAGAGAGAGAGAGTGAAGATGGTATATTTTCTTGAGATGCCCAATTAATTCTAGAAAACCGCTTGGCGCTATTTGTTACTGTGTTCTTTCTATGGTAATCAGTGTTGAAACCGTAAAATGTTTATTTCCACTACTTCCGGTTTTAGAAAAGCGTTAACGGAGAAAATGGGAGCTATTCTTGGAATGGCGAATCAATTCCAGAAAACCGCTTCTTGATATACCTTACGGTTTTCTTCCTGTACGGAGATTGATATCGAAACGTTGACTATAGCTCTTTTCAAACGTCAAGTTAAATACCTTTGAGAAGGTTTCCTGCTCCTTTAATAGCAGTGAAGCGACGTTGTCATCATTGTGGGGCAGATGACAGACAGTATGTAGACACACAGAATTTCGTACTACTATGATTTTTGTGAATATCTGTCGCAGTACCTAGAAATATCGCGTATCATTGGCTAACGCTCAAGTAGGTTTTCATGTGAAAAAAGGTATAGTAATAATTTCTGGTTTTAGCAGACAGACGACAGATATATTTCCTTAACACGCTCAATCCATTCCAAAAAAAAACTTGTCGTTATATATTGAAGCTTTTATTCTATGGCAATTAATCTTGAAACCGGATACGGTTGTCTTCTACCACTTCCAGTTTGAATAGAGACTTATCAGAGCCGATTGCATCTATTCTTCAGCAGCATAATAGATTCCAGAAATCGCATTTTCTTTATCTTACTTTTGCTCTCTCTCCCTCTCCCTTCCTCCGTGTAGATCAATATTGAAACCGGAAACAGTAGTAAAATAATACAATTTCGAATTATAGTAAAGAAATACAGATTCTTTTTTTGAGAAACTGAATCGATTTCTGGAAACTATTTGTCAATATCTAATACAGCTTTTGTTATGCTTAATTTCTACCATTTCTGTTTGAACAGCATATTAACGGAGTAAAAAGAAACCTATCTTGGGACGCTGAATCGATTAAAAAACTGGTTTTCGATATATCTTACCGTTTTTGTATGGATATCAATACTTCAACCGGAAGTAACATTAAATTTATAATGCTTTCGGTTTTACTACCATATGGATGAAGGTTCTAAAATCTTTCAAAAATTGAATTGATTCCCGAAAACAACATGTTCTGCAGCTCTTTTCAATTGAGAAGTTACATGAGTGGTAGCCAATGATACGAGATGTTTCCAGGTAGCTCATCTGGCATTGACAATAATCATAGTATTGCGAAAAGTCTTGAAAAGATTTTTGATTATTACTGTTATTACTGTGTTACTTTTAAGGCGATCAATGTTGAGACTGCATAGGGTTGACTTTTACCACTTAGGACTTCAATAGTGGATTAACGGAGGATAAGATGGTGCCTATTCTTGAGACGCTGAATCGATTTTCGAAAACCACTTCTCAGTATATCTCACCAGTTTTGCTCTAATCCCCGTCGACAAATGGAAGGACGGGTATAGCCGTTTTGTAAAACTTCCGATATTTATGTATAACATAGTTTGGAAGACTAAAAATTGAAACTCATTAGCTTTTAATTCAAATATCCATCCAATTGCCTTACCATTTCAACATAACTTTAGTTATATCTACAAGCATTATAATGCTTTTATTGTACCCATCAATTATAACATTGAAGAGACGCCCATGCTTATATGGAGTTATTCTGTGCTCATCCGGTAACGTTTTGTCTTTTATGAGGAGCTATTCTTTTACTTTGTACATTTTCATATTTGTCGATTGAGTAGCTTAGAGCTTCAGCAGTACCCGTGTCACGACGCGCTCACACGTTTCCTCATTTTAGTGTTTACAGGAATGTTTCCCTTTATCATAAAATGTTAGGCCATTATGAAGCATTGGATTCAATTATTTTCAAACACAAGAATACCTAAGAAAAATGCATTTAAAAGTTTTGTTGATCATTTCAGTTTGGATGAAGTTTCAGTTGCATTTTTATCATAACTTAATCAACTGAGGTATCAGTAGATTTAGCTTCGTATCAGTATTCTATATCACTATATCTCTCTATATTCTATATCTCTCCATCAGTATTCTATAAGTATTTATCGTTCTACTCTGTTCTATATTCTTAAACGAAAATAATAATAAATGGTATCTATTAAGAATGCCAAATTTTTAAGTCACTTTATTAAAATTTAAGCTTCGTAAAAAAATCGTGGATTTAGAAGACAAAAATCCTCACCACCAGGAACGACATTTTGGGAGGGCATAGACGGTAATTGTCACTACTAGTTTTTTTTTTTTTTACAAATACAGACCATTTAATAAGAAATCGTATTTTGACAAGCAGTTCTTGTTGCAGGGTCTGTCACTTTTCCGTGAGAGTTTTTCGAAAGTCTGGAAGAGTATTGGTAGAGGTATACGCTCGGCAACACGTCTCCCTAGAGCATCCCAAGCATGCTCTATGGGTTGAACTCCAGGGAATACGCTGGCCATCAGATTTAATGAATATCCTCTTCCTCAAGGAGGGCGGCCACGGCAGCTGTACGATGCGAACAAGCATTGACATTCATAAAACGAAACTTTGAACCGATAGCCCAACACGCAATTTTGAACGCAACAAACGAACATAACAGAGAATGACATAATGCAACAACTGGCCTCTGTTATAGTCCCTCCTTCTACGAACTGCATTTCACTGAGTGTTAAATAATAAAATTGTATCTTTCGTACCCTTACCTAGCTGAAAACGAACTCGGAGACTGATTGTTGGTTGAGAGAGAAAGTTTGGAATTTCACTGTTAGCTAAGCCTAGGACTATTTTCACGGTCTATTTACAAGTAGCATTAACAACGTTTCAGCTGTTGTGTGAGATCTATTGGTCTTAACGGTAAGTTCGGATATCGTATAATTAGCAATCCGTAGTTTTTGCGAAACACGCACCGTGGGAGCAGTGACGACACCAGCTTTACTTTCATGGGGGAAGGAGTGTGTGTGAATAGGCAGATACATTTTTGGAAACCCAGTTATATTTTTGTGTACCCAAAAACTGCTGTGTGGTAATACAGCTTGCCTGGGAAGCGGAGGTTGTCACGAGGACGGAAGGCGGACGATGTGATCGGAAGGCACCCGTTCCCCTGGTCCCTTCTAGTGTCGTCACTGCGTAGCAGTCATAAACGTCTTCGTTTTTTGTTCCAACAACCGACGAAATTAATATATAGAGAATAAAATACGACAGAGAACGAAATACTATACAAGCGTATGAAGCATAGTAACTGGAATAATAATAGACTCTAGACTCTAATAACAATAATAATAACTAAAAAATAATTTCTTACGATGTCTAAAATTTTGTATCACATTTTTCACCTTGCCATGGCACTCTGGCGCCGCGGTACGGCGGTTGCAGATCACTCGTTTAGTATACTGGGTGCATCAAAAGACCGGAACTTTGTTATGATAAAGATGCAACAACAGAAAAAGGAAAGTTGTTGGAAATAGAAGGTTTTCAATCTAAAATCTCGGATTTATTCCAATCGCTCCAGCCGTTTCCGCTCCACACTGTAAAGCGTCCAGTGTTAAACGTTGACAGTGTTTTTCTTTTTAATTTGAAGGATATATGAGTATACCGTATATATCGTATATAATACTCATTGTCAAAGCTGCTTCAAGATAGATTCCCGGCGACGTCACCACCAAACAGGTCAGGACTTTGGAAATACATTAGTAAGGCGAAGATTGTAACTCACGCTGTAATGTAGGTTCAGTATAAAGTCGAAATTCCTAAATATATATCTTGGCTATGTCACTGATTTAGATACAATCAAAACCACCAGTAGGATTTTATTGATTATAAATCTCACGACCGCAGGTGAAAATTACAACATGATTGCTGAATTTGATGCATGATTATAAAAATAATGGTTAATGCTAGAGGTCTGCGCGGATGCGGATATCCGCGGATATATCCGCGGGTATCCGCATCAAAATGGGTATTTGCGGATATATATAGCTTTTCTGTGCGGATAGCGGATAAAGTTGCGGATAATGTTTCCTACATCTTTTTCTACCGAAAAAAATGCTGTGAATTTTCTGATAATGGTAGAAAGAGCACTAAGAAACGTTCGTTTTGAATTAAAAGTTTTAAAACCAGTTGAAAAATACTAAAATCAAAATACAAGTGTGTTTGAAGCTGGAGACTCAGTGACAGCAAAAGGACAAAAAATGACACGAGAGAGAGTTGTCCTTTTATTGCTGTTTTCAATATTTTTAGCAGCCGTTTTATAGGTGAATGACATCTCTGACCTAAACAGAAAGAAACGACAGGCCCCTTCGCTACTCCTCAAGTACCGCTATTTACTGTAAAAAAAAGAAAAATAATTGCCGCCAAAGCCCCTCTGATAAAGCTGAAAATTTTCAGACCATTCGCCTTGAAGAGGAAGAAATGTCTTCAAATAAAGTTTTTCTAGCCTGAGAGGTCAGGAACCAAAACCTTAATTTAAAACACCGCATCCCCTTCCATAAACTGAAAACTGGTCAGCAGAATTATCTTTGCCTTTTATGACAAACTGGGGAAGCGCGTAGGTCACCGAAATAGTAAACAAATCACATCATACGCTCATCTTTCTCTCTTCCTCTAAAAGAAAGAAAAAAACACCTTCTTCACTGTTTCCTTTGAAGTACAGCAGTTGCGACCCACAGATTTCTCTCTTCGGAGAGGTGCCACGGACCTCAATGAACATTCCGAAGGATTGGAGTTTTATAACACCAATTGTTTCTCTCTCTCTTTTTCTTCTTGTGTATGTGTGTATGTATGTATGTTCTTGGCCTCTGGTAAAGAAAGAAAGAACAACCAATGCGTTGTTCCTTTTACCCTAAATGTGTCCAATAATGAGTGGGCTGCAAAGAAAAGCAATCAATTCTAAATATCCTCTATTGCCTCTTCCCGAAATTAAAGGCATAGACTTCCTATTTGTACTCGAAGTTATTTTCACTTCTAGTTTCAGTAAAAGCGTGGTCGTGAAAGCTTGAGTTGATTTTGAGTTTAACGTCCCGTTCAGCAGCGAGGCTATATGAGACGTGGACCTACTGATTAACGTGGAATCCGAACCACATGAATTCCCGCCGGGAATTGAACCAGGGTCTCCCACGTCAAAGGCGCCTACGCTAACGCTTAGCCACGAAGGACCTTGGTCGTGAAAGCATGCATTGTATTGCGTTGTTAGTTTCGTCAATTATTTTTTAAATTTAGTGCAATTACTGGTGCTAGTGTCAGTTCGGGATATGTGGATATGTTTGCGGTGCTGTGATTAATTTTTATTTCTTAATAACGATTATTTCTATTTCGCCTTTGTGTTTTGAACAAATGCCCGTTTTTTATGAGTAATGATGAAGTTTATAAACTTAGTGACGTGCTCTCAAATTAGTCGATTGAGAGGATATTACATTATTACTATGTGACATTATTTTGGTCCGATATCTGCATTTGAAGATCTTGGGTAAGTACATAGATCGTTCATTAATTTCTCATTGGTATCTTCACGGTTTATAGTGCATTTTATTTATCGTAGTTGGTATTTGATCACGAGGAAACTGATAGGGCTTGAATGTATTGTTTCGTTTGATTCAGAAAACTACAAGAGATAGTTATTTAAAATGTATTTAAAAATATTTTCGAAATCATGACTATTATAGAATATGTAAATTGTATATATTTGCTACCTCTTTATCTGCGGATGCGGATGCGGGTGCGGATAGAGATGTTGCGGATGCGGGTGCGGATGCGGATAGAGATGCTGCGGATGCGGTACGGATGCGGATGCGATATTTTGTATCCGCGCAGACCTCTAGTTAATGCTTATGAACTAAAGCTTAAGAGAACAACAGAAACGGTAATGAAAATGATAAAATTATCGTCTTGTGTTACTAATAAGGACAGAAATCTGCTTTGATAAACAAGGAGTAGGCAGAAGTTATAGCCTTGATTTTTATAAAAGGTACGGGCCACCGCACTACACTTTGACGCTCCAGTTTCCTAAACTGTTAGGCCACACTTCCTATTGAAACTTGTATTTGGGAAATAGGAATAAAATAATTTGTCTTGGAAAACTCAATTGAATAAACTTCACACTTCCTCCCAAACCACCCCTTCAGATATTTTCATTAGATATGTCATACTGTATATTAGAGCAATTAACAAAATAATTGTTTTTGCAATATTAACAAAAGCACCTGAGCCATTTTTGAGAAAATCGTTAGAAATCTCACCCCAAGAGTAAACTACATATTGTGGATCATTTCCGATCCTGCGAGTTTAGCCATATATTTTAGCTAATTAATGAAACATTTATTTTCGAAACTTGAACAAAATAGTCTGAGTCGTTCGAGAAAATTGTCGGGAAAAACCTTGAGTAAACTACCTTTTGTTTTTTTTATATATATAGGAACAATGAGTTATTTCATGTTATTAGATTACTAATGAAATACTTATTTATGAAATCACTTGAGTTGTTTTCTAATACGAAAAGTAGCCGAAAAATACACGAATATGCTACCCCTGGTAGATTTTTCCCAGGGAAATTATTTTTACCACAATATAGGGTTGTTAAAGAAATATTTATAAATTATCAACAATATTGCGTGGGACATTTTTGTGAAAATCGTCGATAAACAACTCACCCCCAATTCACAAACTGTCCCTCCTATATTTCTTCCCGTCAAATGACTTATGCCATATTGCCAGGCTATTCATGAAATACTTATTTATGAAATACGAATAAAATAGCCTGAGCCGTTTTTGAGAAAAGCATCGATAAAAATCTCAACCCCAAGAATAAACTACCCCTCGCAGATTTTTCCCAGGGAAATGTCTTATACCACAAAATAGGGTTCTTAATTAAATATTGATTTATGAAACATAAAAAATTAATTGTTGGAGTCATTTTTTAGAAAATCGTGTTTTTCGATTTTTACTCTTTAGTAAACTACTCTAATTTGAAGAAAACTTAGAGAACGGGCGGACGGATATATATCGAAAAATCACCGAACCTAGAAGTGTAATAGGTAAATTGCGGAGAAACCGGGAGGATGCTCATTAAAAGGAAAACTTTATATTAAAAATGGAAAGTTGACATAAGATTTCATGTAGAAGAGATTTCTTTTTAAGAAAAGAAGTTGATTTAGGTGTTTGTATAACGATAAAGGTCCTAACATTACAACCCACGAAGATTTGGAGGGCTTTTATAATGACATTTCATTAGCACTATGGTTCCAATCGCAAATTATTTTTGGTTTTCTAATGTGTGAAAATGACCAATGACTGACGACGCTCATTGATCGACTGGTTGGAATTAAGTCTCCCTTTTTAGCACATAGGGTATATCACAAGAGGCACACTAATGTAATATCCAAAACACGTTGCTCGGGTTTGTATTTGAAGCAACTACCACCACTAAAACTTGAACCAATGATACCAATTTGTGGGATAAATCCATATTGTAGGATGTTTTAACATTTGCTTTTAGAAAAGGGATAGAGGAAGTTTTCGTCGAAATTGGCAGCGTAGGTTTATGTGGGATTTTTACACCTTATCGACGCCAACAATTATTTTATGGACCGAAAATAGTCTAATAAATCTTCAATCTAAAATCAGGTTACTTGTAATTTTATGCTACAAACACATGGTAAAGGAAAATGCCTTTAAAAAAACTGCTATCGGCCGCCAACAAACTTAAATTGTGCTCTGGCATTGAAAATATATACTGCGAAATGAAGATGTTTTTTATTTTTCCTATTTCCTTTTCTTGTTATTTTCATATTAATTTTTGTTGTTACATCCAGTACAAGATGATGGCACAAAGGAGAGGCAGAAATAATAAGTTTTGAAAACAATATATATTCAGTACTTCTGTTTTTCTTATTTTGCAAGTTTCGTAAATTTATAATTAGCATAACATGGGAAATTCAAGAGCAAAATGGGAATTTCTACACCACGAGTGGGATTTTATAACGTTTGAAGTTAGCATAACTGATTTGGAACCATAATCATAATCTGTCACGAAGGACATACAATGGCGGTAATTATGTAGATTGATTGATAATGTGTGCGGGACTACGTATACCAAAAGTGCATTCGCGGTCTCATTGTAAGACCCGTACTCCGAGATCATATATTCAAGGAGTTTTCAAATGAAAAGGCACGAAACGTCGTAGAAACCAAACGTCGTATGTTGAAATAGGAATATATCCCTTTGAAATAAAGTACTGAGACAACTAAGGAGAGAATGTAGTGTCCGGCCTGGTTGTACCCATGTGTGGCTGCCTTTCACATGATGCAGGAGAGAATCAGGCAATTATGTGTTCCGTCCAAGTCGAATTGACTCGGCAGTGTGTGTGAGGAAATAATAGCGTTCACAATGAAACATTCGATGAGTGAGGAGCAGCGAGGTATTATCCGATTTCTGACTGGGAAAAGGGGTTTAATCGGTTGATATTCATCGCTGGATGGTGACTGTATAAGGCAGAGATTGTGTGTCCAACAAGTCAGTGAGAAAGTGGAGTGATTCTGCTCCACGATTACGCTTGTCTACACGTCTCGCAGGTCACACGAAGTGTACTGAATAAGTTGAAGTGGGAGCAGCTCCGCCCTACAGTTTGGACATATCTCACTGGGACTTCCATCTGTTTGGTCCGCTAAAAAGACATCTCAAAGGCAAGCGCTTGAACTCGAAAGAGAACTGAAAGAAACAGTGGAAGACTGGCTGCTATCACACCCACTGGATAGCATAAACAGTGGGGTAGTTGTGCTGAGGTGTCTGGTAATTACTTTCGAACAAAGACTTCTATTATATCCACAGTGTCATCTTTCACCTTTCCATTTGAACACCCCTCGTATATCTGACTTAAATATAATAAAATCAATACATTCTTTGTATCAGGTCTAGTTAGAGAGAACGATGAGAAGCAAAACTTGGCTGCCATAATGGTTTTCTGTTTTTGATAAGAACTGCTTCTTAACTGTTATATAATGATCCAACCTTTTTTGAATCACCAACTTTTTAATTCGATAAATTTGTGTTCTTCTATCGCAAGCATGCATACTATTAGTTAAACCCACAGTGCTAATAATATTATCAAGCAAACAGGTGGTAGCAACGATCCTCCAGACCCCTGGAGGAGGGGTGAACCTTGAAACTGTTTTGCACAGGGCTTGGGTGTTATTCCAGTGATGGGAAAACTTGTTTAGGAAGGGGCCAAAAGAAAAAATAAAAACACTTTGGCGGGCTAATATTCAAAGAAAAAGAACAATTAGGTGGCCTATACATTTTCTTTAAAAAAAAAACTTGTAATACTAAGCCCATGATTGAAAGACTATAAAGTGGAAGTGCTAAATGAAATTTGTACAGCATTTCTACAAGTTTCGCACAATATTGATTAAAGTGGGATTCACGGATTTTCAGAAGTGAAGTTAAATTCTGTAGATCAGGACTCATACTGCGAACCTTGTGGAGGACAAACACAGTGCTCGTGGGTTTTCTCGGAGTTCTCCTGTTTCCTCCCACTTTTTCATTCCACCATTTCACTCATCTCTCATCATCATCGTCTCCTTTAGCCTAACCGGCATAATCGTGGGACGTAAAACTTAAAGATTTCATTTCATTTTTCATATTGCGGACATGATAGAATGTTTCAGCCGGTGGCATCTGGCCCGTGAGCCGTAGTTTGCCCATCACTGTTCTAGTCTACAGATGGATAAGACAAAACCGGTTCCGTCACCACTGTGCCAAGTTGCTGCATAATTAATATCAGTGCCAGACCTTAGTTATGCACTGAAAACTTTTGTTTATCTTTGTAAGGTGTTGGCATGTCTGCACTCCTATTCTTTGCTGTCTTGGGTTATAGATTGTTTTCTTTCTTTAACTGCAGTGACCAAACGACCTGGGCTCTACACCAATCACATAAATGTTTTGCTTTACCTCTGATACATCGAAAGATTTCGGTATACGATTCGTGGAGCCGTCTTGCAAACGCACGCTTGACAAAACGTCAAACACCAAAAGTTCACCAACAATATTACCAAACTTTGAAGGCGTGCTGATGATTTGGTTTCGCAAAAACACATCCTAAATAAATCTAAAGACATCGTATCCTCGTGAAATATTCTCCATACAATGCGGGAGACGACAGAGGCAAAATTTCATGCATAGGAGTTGTAAACCGCCCCCCCTCACGTTCTATAGGAACGAAAATCGGTATATATAGGTGAATTAGGCAATGTAGGCAGTGGTGAATGATATTACGAGGAGTGTTCGATAATTCCTGATATAGAAGATCTTCCATTTTCCTACATAGTCCCCTTGCACTATAATGCACTTCTCCCAACAATGTTCTAAAGCATGAATACCAGTTTTAAAAAAAATCCTTGACGTCTATACTGGAAGCCATTCTTCGACAGCCTGCATAACATGCTCATTGTTGGCAAACTTTGTTCTTCGCGGGTGTATTTAATCTTGGGAAACACGTGAAAGTCACTTGGGGCAAGATCTGGAGAGTGGGGAGGGTGTTCAAGTATTTCATACCTGACATCGGCAACAGCGGTGGAGGAAAGGTGACTTTTGTGAGTAGAAGCACTGTACTGCAGCAGCAGCACTTTCATGTGTAGCTGCGTTTCCCCTTGATTGCCTGCCTTACTTTTGGAATCAGTTGGGAATAGTAGTCATTTGTAATTGTCGTTGGACCCTGAAGATAATCAATGAAAAGTATGCCCTTACTATATCCCCTCCCAGAAAAAAAATGTTTGCCATAATCTTGCCATCTGATTGTATTATCTTGAATTTCTTGAGGGGTGGACATCATGAAGCCGCCACTGCATGCTATGTTGATTGGACTCTGGACCGCAATGATGTACCTAGGTTCCACACAGCCATAAGAATACATAGCCAAATCAATTCAACTCTCTCCACTGTTCGGATTTTTGCGCACTCGTGCTATGTGAAAGGAATTTTAAAGTTTACAAGAGAAGAAGAATCTTTGTTTTAATAGAACGTCACTTCAGTTTCCGTATTTCAAGATAATTTATTAAGAGTCTGGTTTAAGATAGATTAACAGGGAAAAGAATTGAAATATTTTAATTTTTCTAATGCTTTTCCGTCGTACGTAAGGTGTTAGTCAGGGCTGGATTAACTTATCTGGAGGACCGTGGCTAGAAAAAAATATGTGGCCCCTGCTGACTTCACCTAATAAATTTCTGTCAAAGTACAGTAGGAAAGTTAAGAGAATGTGTTTAATATTTTTCGTCATTTTATTTTATGATGATGATTATATCGTCATGATTCTTTTTAGAAAGCCAGTTGAGATTTTGATCAGATTGGAGAACCCTATTCACCTGGAGGCCCGGGCTATAGCCTCCCTAAGTCCCTCCCTTTATCCGGCCCTGGTGTTAGTGCATTTTCATTCTAGACTAAGAACTCATATAAGATAAGAGACACATAATGAGCCTAAGCTATATGCTATATGTCTATGCTTATATGACTACTTACATAACTTTCGTCATTTATAGTTTCGTCTTTCATTGATTATTTTCTGAAAGATCAAAGGGAGTTACAGAGTACAAATTCAACCAAACTCATTGATCTGAATCAAACTTGGCAAGGTGTAAATCTTGACGTTGTACTCATGTGAAATAAATATGATGTGCAGGCTTTTAGTTCCCGAGTTAGATGAGATCAAATTTAAAGTTTGGACTTCGACACATTTTAGAGAATCAATTTTAATAAAGAGTTGATTAAAAACTAATGAAGGACAGTTTTCTAACGCAATTGAGAAACATACTAATTTTTCAAGCAAAATATTGAACAAATACAAATATGATTATATGTCAGACTATTCAAAAATAATTGAAATGATGTCTCAACATTGAAAAATCGCAAAATGTTGGACATGCTCGGCAAACGCCGAAAGGATGGCAACCCTAATTTCACTGAAATTACCTGTGAACAAATATAAATGTTCTATTTCGGTATCTTATTAATGCTTTTCACTTACTAATATTGATATGATTCAGATGCCGGAAAGAGATGGGGAACTACTTGTTTACTAACACGCTGAATCACAAGAACTATATCTCCCAATTTAGATTCAATTCCAGATCTCGGATACAAATTCAAAAAACGATTTAGACTGTGATTCTGATCCGACCACTTCCACCTCACAAATTGGCAATTTTGTTATATAGTAGGCATATGCACGTTCGGCGCAAGACGCGAATTTGATTCCAGGCGGGAGCTCATGTGGTTCGATAGCCACGTTAATCAGTAGGTCCACGTCTCATATAGCCTAGCTGGTGAAAGACGCTCAACTGAAATCAACAACATTCCGAGTGGGAACTGAAGGGGTTAGGACATAACGATAAGGCGGAAGTTCGTGTCAAATGATTCAGTGCTCAAAAGGCATGCTAAAATCCGAACCAACCAAACAATCAAGCTGCGGAAGCACATGAGATGTCCATGTACGTTCCGTTCCGCACGACAAAAGATTACGTTAAACTACTTATTTTTTTTTCAGGGCACGGGAGCGATAGTGAATATTGAGAAAAACATTATATTATCAAACATTATATAAAATGCATGTTTTAGATAAATGTTAATCTAAAAAGTTAATTTCAGAGACAGATTAAACATTTATGGATAGGACGTTTCTCTTACAAGGAGACTTACGAAAGTGAAACTCACCGATTTGAATGAAACTTTGTAGACTTGTAAAACATCGAAAAATAATCGACACGTATTTTTTTTTAATTTCGGTATTGGTGCGGGTTTAAGAGTAGAAACAAACTTTCAACGTTGGAGGTGATCTTGAAGCATAGACAGAAAACAATTACTTAATGTAGAAAGAAAACATACTGCCAGGGGGTTTCAGGACAGCTGATTCAGAATCTCACGTCAAAATTAGAAAATGCAAAATTGCGAATCCAATATGCTGATTACAATTACAACAGTCTTCTGGTTTGAAATGGTCTGCAGTTAGCCAAGAGCAATTATCCACTATCGCAGGCAGGGGTTACTGCGAGGAGGTTGCAGAACGATTTGAAACACCTTTCTCTACTTATTTTAACGAGATGCTTGATTAAAGTGCATCTCTATACCTCTCATATTCGGGGCGCTTGTTTATAGTGAGTCTCCTCGCTTGTCAATAGTCCGAGTTTCATATATCCTCAGTTGTTATAATTATAAATTTATTGAAACACGTTTTACAGTAATGATATTCCGTAAAAAGATGTGTGATGCATAAACATAGTTTACACAACGCACACCTTATTACAGCAATAACTGCGCACAAATTGCAAAATGATGCACAATCTTTGAAATAAAATGTTATGGGATTGTCAAACGTAGGAGGTGTTTATTACAAATAACCGCTTTCGTATCACAGATACTTAATAATATTTGCAAATGTGGGAGAAAAAATCTATTTATGAATCAAAGATTGGATCTTAATTATATTATTACGGAGATGTTAATTTATGTTATAGAGAAGGACAATGCCAGAAAAATGTCCCAAGATATTTTTCCGGGAACTAAAGAAGAGTACATCAAGATGCTAAATCCAGTTGTTCCTGCAGGAATGGTTTCTATTTTGAGATACTCTTTTGAGGTTTAACTCGGGACTCAAATATAATATAAATCACTTAAATACGCACCCCCACTAGTGAGAGGCGATGGGACTCACTTTCAATAAGCACCTCTAATAGTGAGAAGCAAGGGGACTCACTTTCAATAAGCATCACAAACAGTGAGAGGTGAGGAGCCTCACTTTAAATAAGCACCCCGAATAATGATAGGTGCAATCAAACATGAAGGTTTCAAATCGGTTTGCAACCTTCTCGCAATAACTCCTGCCAACTATGATTGTTCTTGGCTAACTGCAAACAGTTTCAAACCAGAAGACTTTTGTTAATTGTAATCAACATATTGGATCCGCAATTTTGAATTTTCTAATTTTGACGTTAGATTTTGAATCAGCTGTTCTAAAACCTCCCTTGTTTCTTCAATATTAAATGATTGTTTTCTGTCTATGCTTCAAAACCTTCCCTAACGTTCAAAGGGTTATCGAGAGACCTTAAACCTGCACCATTGCCGAAATTAGAAAAAAATACGTGTCGATTATTTTTCGATTTTGTACAAATCTGCAAAGTTTCATTCAAATCGGTGAGTTACACTTCCGTAAGTTTCCTTGTTAGACACGCATTCAGTAATATAATAATGATGGCCAAAACAATTATCTTACACAGTGACCAGGACTATTACAAGAATATTTTTTTAATTCTAGAAATTACATACAAACTGTGGAAACAAAGTTGTCAGTCATTTTCTAATGTGCAATTTTTGTACTGAGTGCTCTTGTTTCAATGTAATTAAGTTGTTGCTTAAAGTGTCAAGTGTGGAACACATTTAAATTCATGTGATCAATACAGGAGTACCATCAAAAGTCCTGTTCATCTATCCGAAAAGCAATTCCAAATGTCCCATATTGAACGTCTAAGTACTTAGCAAGAAAATGCAAAAATTAGCTACGCGTTAAAATTCTCAGCATATCCTATTTATGTTTCTGTATTAACATTTTTCTTTCGAAACAGTTCAGATCTTATGCTTTTCCTTTCTATCAACGAATGTGATATAAAAGGAGTCTCACTGTCGTGAGAATGTTACAACGTCAT